>NC_086284.1:9514365-9781250 GCF_963924245.1 Chroicocephalus ridibundus
CTGAAATACTGACACGCTGAAGAACTGTGAGGGTAGGAATCCACCAGAGAGGGAGTGAGCCACGATGGTATCTCTAAGCTACATAGAGACCAAGGTGAACCCCAAAGAGGGCAGAGGGTTTTGCTCTTAAGTATCAATAGAGCTCTTGTTTTTTGAAGCATATTCCATATGGAATATCTCATATACTGGAATATCTCAGACATATTGCAAATACGAAACCTCAACTTGCTGAAACATCTCCTGAGAGCTAATCCAGCCCTTTGTGGGAGGTAGTGGGAATCTTCCACCAAAAAGGTTTTTTTTCCCCAGAGTGCTTCGGTCTTTTCAATCAAACTTCGCCCCCTCTGCCATCCCAGATCAGAGCCATAAAGGTAGGACAGCGAGCAGGGCTCCCACTTCATGGTGGGAGGCGGCAAGATTGCCATCCTTTGCAATCACCGTCTCATCACTAATTCGATCGCCCTTATAGCTCCAGGGAGGAAGCTGAGTAGATACTAAAAGCAAGTGGAAACTTTAAAATAATGATAAAAATATATCTTGAAACCATCTTTAGGCACCGTAGAGAAACAAACAAGTCACAAGCCCAGTGTTTTAATTGCTTTGAAGATCACCTTTAACGGATTAATTCCCAGTATGCACAACAGAAGCTGCACATCCTCCCAGGTGTTTTCAACAGAAGCCTAGAAATTAGCAATGGAAATGACTTCAGGCTGGCTAAATCCTACTTTCTTGATTACTGGGAGCAGGTCCGATGCCTGCAAAAGGAGCATTCTGTGAGTACGAGGAGCAGGGTGCAACCCAATGTCACGCAGAACATCTGTGCAAGAGCCAAGATCCTTCCCCACAGTGCTTTGATTTTCCTACTTTTGAATAACTCCGGCGTGCAGAGCCTGATCCCTCCTTGGATAATTGACCTCATTGTTTGGAAATGTCCCCAGTGCTTTGCCTGAGTATTTATCCTGTACACAGCTCCATCCTGTTATTGCTGATTGTGGAGGGAGAAGCTCTTCCTGTCCTTGAGGCAGAGTTCCCAGGGCTTGGCAAACTGCTCTCTGCTCATCACACCTTGCCCCAGAAAGATTTAAGGCCCGGTGGCTTCCAGAGGAATGGAGAACACGAAGAACCTCATGGCATGGGCTCTAAGCCATCCTCTTTTTGTTCCCAATAAAGCAAACGGCAAAAATTCCCGCAAGCCTTATTTTGCGCTCAGTTATCTCCATGTGCACTGAAGCAACAGAACAAATGACAAAATGCATTTCCTTCTCCATAATCATGCTTCATTTTGCATCATTTAAGCTGAAATAAGTGACTAAACAGCATTTCTGAGCATGTTCCTCCTCCAGGTCAGCTTAGTAATTTAAGGCTTGCCTCTGCCAAGCTCTTAAGAAAATTATGAACCATTACAGGCACTCTTTAATCTTCTTCTGCTCAAGGAGCAGCCTCAAGCGCTTTGCTGAATCACAGCCTAAATAGATAGTGTCTTTCTCACCTGGAGTTTCCCCAGGCTTGGGCCAGGTGATGCATCTCCAACAGGAGATCCATTTTCCCCACTCATCAAGAAAACCCATCCCCGTTCCCTCCAGCTGACAGGCAAAGGGACACTTCTCAACGGGAGTTGCTGTCTTCCTCCCGGGCGAAGCGTTCCTGGTCTCAGGTTGGGTTTGCAGCCATCCTGCATGGGTGGCCCATGTGAAAGTGTGAGGCCAGTTTGCAAAACTTTTTAACACCAGTGATGAGCCAACTCCAAGCGTTGACTCAATGGACTCCAACTCCAAGCGCGTTGTTTGGGCAGATACAACACCAATGGTACAAAGTACTTTCTAACTGAAAGTGGACAAAGACCTGCAGATGAGCCAAATAACCAAGCACAGCCCTGATCTCTGGGGCCATTTCATAGAATCATAGAATCATAGAATCATAGGGTTGGAAGGGACCTCTGGAGATCATCTAGTCCAACCCCCCTGCCAGAGCAGGGTCACCTAGAGCAGGTTACACAGGAACACGTCCAGGTGGGTTTTGAATGTCTCCAGAGATGGAGACTCCACCACCTCTCTGGGCAGCCTGTGCCAGGGCTCTGCCACCCTCACAGGAAAGAAGTTCCTCCTCATGTTTAGGTGGAACTTCCTATGTTCCAGTTTGTGCCCATTGCCTCTTGTCCTGTCCCCGGGCACCACTGAAAAGAGCCTGGCCCCATCGTCCTGACACCCACCCTTTAAGTATTTATAAGCGTTGATAAGATTTGTAGATGTGTCAGTTAGGGACATGGTTTAGAGGTGGACTTGGCAGTGTTAGGTTTGTGGCTGGACTTGATCTTAAAGGTCTTTTCCAACATAAACGATTCTGTGATTCTACAACCTACTTGAGGTATTCAAACACCTCAGCCAGAGGGAGGACTCTGTCTTACAAGCAGTGTGGGAGGAAAAGGACTGAAATATCACAGGGAAAAATCAGAGACCTTGTGTGGTCCTTGCTTGATCCAATCCCTGCTGGCATCTTAATGCTTTCCTTCATCCCACCCTGAACAGGGGACCCAGAGTCAACAGCGACCTTCATCCCACCCTGAACAGGGGACCCAGAGTCAACAGCGACCTTCGTCCCACCCCAAACAGGGGACCCACAGCCATTAGCGTTGGGCAGGGCTGGGGCTGCCTGTCCCAGGGACAGCACCGAAGTACCAGGCAGCTCTGGGGAGGGGACCATCTGTAAAATATCTCCTCGAGATGCAGATGTACCAGTGAGCAGAGGCCCAATCCACTTCTTGCCAATAGCCATCTCCAGCATTAAACTTGGCCCCTTGCCCATAAAACTAACATATTTTTTCACAAGCAGAGAAAGCTGTGAGCATAAGACTGAATTGGCATGCAGGTTGCTATTTCTCCTGTATGATATTATAAAAATCTGCCTTGCTGTCGTTTCTGCCGGTAGATTGGCATTGCTCACCTCCTGCTTTTCTTCAGAGTGGGCTCCTTCTCCCCACACCACGTCCAGAGATGCAATTGGAAAAACCAAGGAGGTACGCCTCAAAGATCCCCCAGCTCAACCCCACCAATTCCAGCCTGCTGAGACCAGCAAAGCGGGACCCTTCTCCTTCACGAGCCGGGTCATCCTATTGCACGGGGGTGTGGTGTAAAATGGGATCACTATGAACACTATGAACCTGGTAAAAGGACCAGAATGTCCTACAGCATTTCTCCATCACACATGTTTTGTTCTGTCTCTCTTTTTAAGCAACTGAAGGTATAAAATTCCAAGGTGATTCAGGCTGGAAAATCTCCAAACGCCGCTTTCATAAACTCTCATATAGAAAAGAATAGTAACAATAGAGAGGAAAAAAATGCTTTGTGACAGAAGAAACAAAATAAGGAGAGGAGTTACAAAGTAGGAGGTAAATTTCTCTTTCCAGTGACCCATAGATGAGCCACCACTAAAATCTTCAGCCTTTACTCAAATTGTCCCCATCTACACCATCACACCCTAGCTACCATCCAGATTCTGGCTCTAAAATGAGTTTCGTATTAGAAATCTCGGTGATTTCAGCAAGATCGCTCTTCTGAGAAAAAATCCAGGCACTTCATTTTTTTCAGAACTGGGCTTTAGGGGATAAACTCCCATAAATAATGAATTTATTAACACAGATCCCGCAGCCCTGACGACACCGAGCCAAACCTGCGGCTCGAGCGGAGGTAAGATCTTTCCTTCTCTTTTCACCCAGGGGCAGGGAGCTCATTTTTATTCGTTTTTCAGAGGCAAAGAGCAGAGCATCGGTGTGAAAATCCCATCTGAGCACCATAAATCTGTTCCCACGCCATCACTTCCATCACCCAGGTTTTCTAAATGACGGTGCAACAAGGTCAGCGGGGGAATAAAACCCCGACTTGCTCCTCTAATTTAGCGTCAGGCCAGCGAGCAAATGGTGCAAACCAGCAGAATAAAAACCTGCCCACGCTTGTCTGGCTGTGCCTGCCCTGCGCTGACCTTAATAAAGCGGAGAATTTCCAATAAATTAAAGGGATGATATTCAGGAAATATGGAGGAAGCTGACATGGATTGACTTCAGAGGGCCACTTTTCTTAAGTAATTGCCAAAGCACAGAGTATTTCCTTCACAAAAAACAACCCTGAGCGGCAGCCTCCACAGCCCAGCTGATTCCCTTCAGCACAAAGAGCCTCCTCGTCTCTAAACAAGCTAATTGCACCAGGTTAAGATCACCCTGTACAAACATGCATCTGATTTTAATTGCTCAGACCCTAGTCCCAGGCAGCGCCGGCTGTCTTCAGTGGGACAGGGAGGGGAGCCTGGCTCTGATATTGTTATCAGCCTTGAAAGAGGGGGTCTGAGGAGGGTTTTGGGGATGAAGAGCCACCAGTGCTGCTGGTGGTCTGGTTTCTGCTATGTCCTGGAAGCTGAGAAAGAGCAGTTGGATGCACCCAAACTGCAAAACCCCTCTAACTGGGGGGTTCTTTCCCTTCCCATGGCTCTGCTCCAGGCTCACAGCTTGCACCCCTTTTTTCCGGCCTGGCTTTGGGCTCCGATGAGGTTTTGGCCTCCGTTTCCCCCTGCCCAGATGAGCTCTAAAGCCACGCAACGTTGAGAGCTACCAACCCCAGATGCTTTGATCAGCATGAGCTGGGTAGTCTGGACGTGATGGCATCTGCTGTGAGCAGACCAGGAAGAGATCTGCAGATAGAATTAAACCCAACAGTAGGTCTAAGTTGCATCTTGAGGGCTTATCTAGGAGGTAGCACAGGGAGGAGCATCTCTTTTTCTTACCAGCATTGCAACCCCTTGCATTGCCCGTTGCCGGGACGTATGTTTGTGCAAGCAGAGGAACCCCATCCGTGTGGGAGGCAGACACTTACGTTTGATGAACTTGGTTAGAGAGAGGTTTTGGACGTGTTCAGACCTCGACCTGAGCTGGCTCAGCATACCCTTGCTCTTCTTGCTGTCGCTCTCCTTCCCACTCGCCACCTGGGGACAGACGAGAGGCTGTCACTACAGTGACCGTGCCAAAGTTTCCACTGAATTCACTTTTTCTCTCCCAAATCAGGGCAGACAGCAGCCCGTGCTTCTTGCAGACGGAGTTTGAAGCATTTCGGCCAGCACGGTCCATGTCCAGCATGGGATGTGCAGCCACCACCGAGAGGGATCTTCCCACCCTTGGCTGCTGCTTTGTGCCCACACCGTTGGGTTTCTGATGGGGCTGAGAGCATCCACGCTGTGCTATAGGGGTAAGAGCCAGCTTCCCTGCCTTTCCCAACCGCAATGAATCACTCTTTATAAATATTGAGCCAAGCCGTTACCCAGGTACAAGCACACTTTGTGCTCAGCTCACATGCATATGGAAATTCAAGATTTTGCATCGGGAAAAAGCAATACCCTTAGGGAGATGCGTTTCTTCCCCAGAGGGTCTCCTTTGCCCCTGTGTGGGGGGGGCATAGGAACAGCAACCCAAGGAGAGATGCAGCTAGACCTGCACCCAAAGCAGGTTTGGACCTTGGGTTTGGATGGAAGATGAGGAAAGACTTTCCTTTGAGGGTGGCAGAGCCCTGGCACAGGCTGCCCAAAGAGGGTGTGGAGTCTCCTGCTCTGGAGATGTTCCAAACCCATCTCCAACCTGCTCTGGGTGACCCTACTTGAGCAGGGGGGTTGGACTCGATGGTCTCCAGAGGTCCCTTCCGACCCCAACCGTTCTGTGATGAGCATTTTCCCTGCGTCTCCGTGTGCGCCGTAACAAGCTGCTGTGCGGGTGCCAGCAGGGAGAGCAAGCAGCAAATGCAGGAGGAAAAGATCCAGGCAGTGAGAGGGTTTGGGATGGAGGCAAAATATTTTTCACCTCCTAAGCTGAGAGGGGTTGACCCAGAGCCACGCAGAGCAGGGGAGCAGCCACAGACCCCTCAGCTCTCCCAGCCCCTTCCCTCTCTTCTCCTGCTCCTGGAAACCTCAGCTGAATTCTAGCAATTCCTACTCTCGTTAATGCTTTTAATTCTTTTTAGCCACATCTTTCCCACTGAACAGCAGCATTGTGGAAGGGGCATCCTTTCCCATCCTGGTCCATGCGAAGGGACAAATCCTGCAGCTCTCCTCTTTATTCCTTTTCTATTCAGGGGCAAAAACACTTTGCAGCTGGAAATCAGATGGGTCCAGGTGTCTCTGCTTAATTTAGCCTCAGCTGGTGCTTAGGCTAATGAACAGCTCTGCAGGACATTAATCCGGGTGCTCTCAGGATCCGCACCCTGAATGTCATGTTGCCACTGCTCACTGTTGGCGGAAGAGGAGAGATGGAAGATGGAGGGCTCGGATCATCTCAGGTCCATCCCAACCTCATTAGATGACTGCATGTCCGAGGCAAGTGTCCAACACCCCATCAGCAAGCGGGAGGTCAAGGGAGGGGAGGATTTCTTGGATGCACATCCCATCCCCTGTTCCGCAGGATTTAGGGGAATCACTGGAAAGGAGGGCATTAATTAAATTAGATGTGCTACTCTACACGTGCAATAGCAGAAAGCGTTCAGTGGGAGTGCGGTTTTCACGGAAAACCACAGCGTATTTTTAGCCAGCAGGACAGAGCCAGCGGCCCCGTCTCCCACATCCCGCATCAGCTCGGCAGCAGCGCTGCTGCACCTCTCGACGCAACTTTAATGCGAGTCAGACAAACGAGTTCATTCACCAGAAATTATAGATGCTCTTAATTCACAGAAAGAACCGGGCAGGCTAAAATGATCTCTTTTC
Organism: Chroicocephalus ridibundus; assembly: GCF_963924245.1. Taxonomy (NCBI): domain Eukaryota; kingdom Metazoa; phylum Chordata; class Aves; order Charadriiformes; family Laridae; genus Chroicocephalus; species Chroicocephalus ridibundus. The sequence continues at coordinate 9,521,095 of NC_086284.1, forward strand.
CGAAACTGATTATTAAACATCGGAGAGGTCAAAATGCCCCACACTGCGCTTGCGCCACATTCCCTTTTTGAAGAGCCACTACAAGGCAAAAGCAATAAAATTCCTTTCATGGTTTTTATTGATCAAGCTTGGGGTTTAATATATTTTTTGAATGCAAAGATAAAATCCAGCTTCCTTTCACTTTTCAATTAGGTTACATGGTCTCTTCTCTCTGCTCTAAAACTGGAGTGTTTTCCAAAAGTACGTTCAAGCTGTTACTGACTGTGCCTTTCTCAGCTTCCAGCTGTTTGTACTTCAGAGAGCTGACAGTCTGCTGGGCACTCTCCGTGCGTCCAAAAAAAAAAAAAATTTTTAAAAACCCCCAAATCTCCCCAAATTCCCCAGTCTGGGATGCCTCTGCGTGAGCATGACCCTTGCAAGCAGGACGTTTCTGTGCACATCTGCTGGCTCGGCACCCACCTGAGGAGCAGCTGGACATGGAGCAGAGCACTCAAGGAGGAGGACTACTCCACTCTCCGTGCTGGTTTGGCCCCAGCATTTTTTTTGCTGTCTGAAAGGATCCAGAAACGCATTCCTCTGGGATGAGGTAGGCATGTTCACACGCCGGGAAAGCGAGTTGTGGAGGGACCGGCACTAATCACAGAATCACAGAATGGTTTGGGTGGGAAGGGATCTTGAAGATCATCTCGTCCCAACCCCCTGCCCTGGGCAGGGACACCTCCCACCAGCCCAGCTTGCTCCAAGCCCCGGCCAACCTGGCCTTGAACCCCTCCAGGGATGGGGCAGCCACAGCTTCTCTGGGCAACCTGGGCCAGGGGCTCACCACCGTCATAGTGAAAAATTTCTTCCTGAAACGAGGAGCATCCCTAACATGACCTCAACCCGGGGAAAACCCCCTGTTTCCCTGCACGGACATGAATAAATCGGGTAATGACTGAGCAGGGCTGAGACCTGGACTTGCTTTGCAGGCTCCTGCCTTCACCCACCTGCTATTGCACCTGCAAAAAGGGCAGCCAGAGGTGCTGGCGGTCTGGTTTTATTCGAATATAGCACTGGAAAAAGGGAAGAATAACCTGCTCTGTGACAGTGAGGTTTTCCTTGCTTAATTTGAGGCTTCTGCAGAGTTTCCCTTTGGCTGTGCAGAACCTGGCACTCCCGGCTCGTTGAAAAATAAGGTCAGAGAAGCTATTTTCGTGTTAAACAAACAAAATGTAAAAACTCATAGCTTGAAAAAAAGAATTATTTTCCTCCTGACAAGGTCATGCTCCCTACACACACTTCTTTGTGCCTCTTCCAGCGAGTGTGGGTCCCACCAGGGACCCTGTTTCCTAGAGTGCTAAAATAACCAGCCAACAGGCACCTCGCTCACGCGGAGCGGGATAATTATTTTTAACTGCTGTTTTCGCCTGTCTTTGAAGCTCCCTGGGGAAAATCTCAACGCAGAGACCAGCCCATTCCTGTAACACACCAGTGGCACCACCACGCCCTGCCATTTGGCCCCCAGTTGCTCCCCAGATAATGCCCTGTATTTTCCGACTGCCTTTGCTGGTGCTTTAGGAGATTTAATGAGGCAGCCTCGGAGCATCGCAGCCTCAGGAGCAAAAGTTTCCAGGCAAAGACTTAGATTTCCCCGTCCCCGCTCTTTAACCTTTCCCTACTGGCTGATAACCCAAACTGGAGCAGGCGTTTAAGAGAGTTCCCCCTCGGTTATTTTCATTTCAGCTTTTTGTCTGCACTGGAAGCGCACCAGGTCACTGCTGAAGAAACGTGGGAGGAGGGTTCATATAAATGCTGGCAATCTGTCCCGAGACAGAAACCGGAGAGGTTATTTTTCACTTCCCCAGCGCCGTTGCACAACGTCTCTGCCTGCGCAGAAGGGGCCGAGTCGCTGCCCCAGCACCATCCCACCACGCTGGACCTGGGATGTCCACTTGGAGCCCTGAGGACAAGCCCAGACAGAGCTGTCAGCTCTTTGCACCCTGAAAATAACTTCCATGGGTTGGGAAGTCCCCAACGACCCTGATATAAGGCAGGAGGATCCTTGCAGGCTTGGACATGCTGGTGCAATCCCGTGATGTAGCCAAGAGCAGCTCCAGCATCCATGGAGCATCTTCAGGGCAGGGCAGGAGGGATCCCAGCTGCATTTTACCTGCAGCATCTTCTCCTTGTCTCAAACCTTTTGCTTCAAGAGCAGAGGGACAAGCATTGCCTAGACCTTGCCAAGCAATGCCACCTCCAAGCAGGGACGGTGATGACACATCTCACACCTCATTCAAGGTTTCTCTGTGCTTGCAGCCCCCTCCTGCCACCATGCACCAGGTGCTTTTCGGGATGAAAAAAGTCCACCCAGTCTGCAGGCTGTGGTCCTAAACTCTCTAGCTCTCCCCGCTCCACGGCTTGAAGCACTGTCCAGACGATGGGTTTTGCCCTGGGAAACGGGGGGTGACTTCTTAACCCTCTGCTCTGCCATCTACATCTCCTCCAGGACAGAGCTGCACGTCCAGCTTGGTGTTCCACTCTCTTGCCAAGCGTCTGCTCCAACTATCCAGCAGGGCAATTGAAAATAAGCTCTGGAGGTACTGTACAGATGTCAGGGGACACATTCCCCACCATCCCAGCAGAAAATCCCATCAGATGCATTTTGCTAGGCCACCACAGAGCTGTCGCATTGCTGCACGCCCTGAGCACTCCCGCAGTTCACATCCCTCCAGCTCCACTACGAAACACCCCTAGAAATCCACCTCCTCTCTTCTGCAAAGGATTTCTTCTCCCAGCCTCTCCACCCCACAGATGACGACCATGCCCTTTCCACCTGCCCCGTTAGCAACACCAAGGAAGGAGCATGGTTTCTTTTCCATCCCATTTCTGCACTTCTCCCAGTTGAAGTGACATGTGTGAAGCTTTGAGATGAGGAAGGATCCAACGTGAAAGAGGCATCATCCTGCTCCATCATCCTGCTCATCCCTTCTGGTTGGCACCCACGTGTCCCCCAGGTCGATGGGTACCTTGGGCTAGGGACTGAACGTTCAGCAGCAGCCTGTTGTCCCTCCTCAACAATATCGGTGGCTAGATAAATAAAAGCAATGCAGTAGGTCTAATCTCTACAGCCCTAGGCAAAGCAGAACGTGCAGCACCATATGGGAAACCGTTAGCTAAGCTGGAGAACATGAAAATTAGGAGAGTAAACACAACATGAGTAAATAGGAGAAAGAAAACAGAGCATCCCAGACGGATGTACTGCGCTGCTGGGAGGTGCTGGTGGCTTCCTTAGTGGTTTGGTGCAGAAGCTCCAGCAAATATTTTCAGTAATCCCCTTGGCATAGCGAGAAGACAAGTACTACTTAATCTGCAGAGCAGAGGGAAGGTGGGAATTGTCCACACAGAGTGAGGTGGGGTACCATGTAGGAAAAACTAGGCAAGTAGAAGGCTGAAATAACAGTAACTGAACCAAACTTAGTAAAAGGGCATAGCTGTACACTTGGGGTTTAAAAATAATTTCTGCTGCACGTCTGGAAATGCTGGAAATGAGAGGAGGAGAATGACAAATAGATCCAGGCGTATCTCTGCATAAGCGTATGGTGCAGCTGTGGAAGGAGTAAGTGTGATGTGAGGAAGAACTGAGGACGGTGTTTCCAGGAGAGCCAGGGAAGTGCAGACCCCGCTGCACCACCACTGGAGACCAGATCCAGACCAGTGCAGCACCAGGAAAACCAGTTTGTGAGTGGGATGGGTGAAGAGCAGAGCTTCTGGGATGGAGAAGCTCTCTGGCAGCAGAGGACTAGCTAGCATCCCCCGCCCCGCAAAAGGAAGGCTTTTTTTAACGATGCCAATATGGCAATGAGTAGGAAAGAATTATTTATTCAGGATTAGGGGCAGAACAAACTAAGGGATAAAATATAGACGGGAGATTAGACAACATGCTTTGCAACACGCAATAAATATCTGAAACCATCTACTGGTGAGACCTGAGAGGAAAGCACTGCTGAGATGGATTGATATCCAGAGGGCATTGCGTGACGGTGAGCCGGAACCACTAGGGCTTGGAACTGGTAGACCTGCTTCCCATAAAATCTATCCGAGCTTTCTCACAGGGCATCTGTTTGCAGATGACATGTGCTGACACTACAGGGGAGGCTTTGTCAGGGTGAGGAGGAAGTGTCAGTCACCCCCTTGGGAGATGTTTGGTTCTACATGACTTCAGAGTGTCAGAGAACAAAATTTGATCTGGGAGATAATTGAGTCTACAAGACAGATCTTGCACAGGAGCAACGCTAAGCAAGGTCAATGCTCCTGCTGTTGTTTAAGGGGCTCCCCAGAGACATGGAGGTGCTGGAGCGTGTCCAGAGAAGGGCACCGGAGCTGGTGAGGGGTCTGGAGCACAAGTCTTGTGAGGAGCGTCTCAGGGAGCTGGGGGTGTTCAGCCTGGAGAAAAGGAGGCTGAGGGGAGACCTTCTCGCTCTCTGCAACTCCCTGAAAGGAGGGGGTAGCCAGGGGGGGTCGGTCTCTTCTGCCAAGGAACGGGTGATGGGACAAGAGGAAACAGCCTCAAGTTGCCCCAGGGGAGGTTTAGGATGGATATTAGGAAAAAGTTCTTCACCGAGAGGGTTGTCAAGCATTGGAAGAGGCTGCCCAGGGCAGTGGTGGAGTCGCCATCCCTGGAGGGATTTAAAAGCCGGGCAGACGTGGTGCTGAGGGACATGGGGTAGTGGTGGGTTTGTCAGTGTTGGGTTGATGGTTGGACTCGATGACCTAAAAGGTCCCTTCCAACTTAGGCAATTCTATGATTCTACCTTTCCCCTTTTCAAACCCTTTTCACGTCACCCGCGAAGCTGCAGGGACTGGGGAGGTGCTTCACCAGCTGCAATGCAACAGCCGGTGAGATGGCAAGACAGACAGACACTGTGCCCAAGCAAAAGCACAGGGAAAGCCTGTAGCAGACAGGCTACAACCGCCTGGGTTGGGATATGATAACATCGCCAGGGATAGGTGGTAAAGCATGAGGTAAACTTTGGGTACTCAGCACCCGGAAAACACTCAGGTGCTGTAGCTCCCCAGAATCCAGGACACAACCCCAAGAAATCGTTCAGGCTCTTGGGGGCAGGATTAAACCATAATTACTGAACAAAAGAACTGGTCTTGACTGGAAACAGTTTGTCCAGTAACAGCCTTATCCTCATCCCCTGCCTGAGATCATGACAGCTTTACAGCTTTGCTGTGATCGTCCCTCAGATAGGATTATTGAGGATAATTTGGTGCTAGAAATTTACTGACAAGTTTCAAAGCAGAGGAATAAAAACGTTCCGGGTCTGGAGTGATTGATTTATGAAAAAAGATCAAAAAGAGCAAACTCCTATTCTCATTAATGTTAACACTAAGTACACAAGTCATTCCAGGAACTTCAAAGAAAGAAGCTATCAAATAAAGGTAAAGCTGGAATGTGGATGGAGAATAAATAATCTGCCTGGGTTGATGGGGAGAGGCAAATAAGTCTCCAAATAGACCGAGGACTGTGCTATATTCAGTGTTTGCTGGATGATGCCCATTGACGAGGACGGTCCTTGGTCCGGAGAAACCACCAAGAGCTCAGATGAGTTGTATAGAGTGGGGCAGGTGAAAGAAAGGCAAATGAAGGCAGGAGGAGAATCAGAGAAGAGAACTAGTGCTTTTGGCAGTGAGAAGGACCGAGCTATGGGCCAATCTTTGCTACAGGGATCTCGTTTAGTGGACTCTGCAGTGGGAAAATGTACCCACAGCTTGGTGTGGACACATTATTCCCAGGTTGTTTCATCATCTGCTGAGGAATGTGTGGTCCCAGGGGTCTGCAGACAACAAGTGACACAAGGACAGCTTGGCCTGGGGCACCTGAAATTCATTTTGGGCCTCTTGAAATGAAGCTCACAGCTGGTGGTGGTGCAGAAACGTCTCTGTGGACAGAGCAGATCTGTGCTTTTTCCATGCGTTATCACAGCTGCCATGCCTGGAGGTGTTTGGTGTGGGTAAGATGTTGTGCTAGACCTTTACAAACACAACGAAAAGCCCGGCTGATGCCTTCAAGGACTTGCAGCTTGTGGTTGTTCTGCTGCCGATTGCTTTCCTCCTGCTTTGGACAGGCAGAAGCCCTGAAACTGAAGGCAGCCAAGGAAATGCCGATTGTCTTTGAAACTGCAACTGTATTTAGACAGGGTTGACCCAAAGGTTATCACAGTGTCCGTTCTTGCTGATTTGCTGTCTGCAAAACCCTGGGCTGACCCCATCCCTCCCTTCCCCTCTGCAGTGTGTCGGGGATGGGGCTTTGTCCTGCAGAGCCTGGCAGGGAGCTACCACGGGGATCCCACCTTTCTTCACTGCAATGCCGCATCTCCATCCCAAACCAGAGCCAAGCACGAGAAGAAACAACAGCTCTGCTCTGCGCAGTGAGAGGGAACCTGGAAGCAACCCTAAAACCGCAGCATGAGCCACCGTGACTCTGGGACCTACCAGGAAAGGGCCGGCTACTCCAGCTGGGGCAAAGGAAGGCAAAAGCGGGGTCAGAACTGAGCTTTTTGGCTGGAAACACATGTTTCCTTCCTGTGTTCGTGTGTCATACCAACTCTCCCCATCCCTTCTGTGGGGTGTTGCAACATGTGCCCGGCTGATGCTCTTTTGGGGGGGAACCACATCTCGAACAAGCTGCAGTAACTCAGTGGCCTTGGAGATGCTGCTGCCTCCAGCTCACCGCAGAAGAAAACGGGCTGCCCTTCGCCATGGAAAAGCGGTCATGCTTATACCCTTAGCCAAACACTGATTTACTCCAGGGGCAAGCAAGAGAAAGTGATTTATAATTATATTTTTTTCTGCTATACCTACAGAAAATCACCCTTGATAATACAGATTTTCCTACAAAGCTTTGAATGCTCCCACAGCAGACAGGTGTCTTACCCAGAATAGCATCTGTCAAAGTTTCTAAAGAGGCTTTTTTTTTTTTTTTTTTTTTTTTTTTAATTTAAGCAGGGCCCTTTGCTGCTGCTTGTGGCACTGACACCCCCATGGGACGGGCACAAGCCGGTTTGGCTGGCCCTGGCGTCCCCTGTCCTGCAAGGGGGTCAGAATTTTGCCATCCCTTAGATTATTTTCCCTTTTATTATTTTTTAACTGTAAACAGTTTCCAAAAGCTTTCTGGGGGAAACGGGGAGAAATTCAAGAAGATCTGGGCTGCAAAGGGATAAATGGGTGCTGAGCCATGCGGGAGCATTCCCTACAGGCATCAGCCAGCAGAGCGGGGTGAAATCTCCCTGCGGCTTTTTTAAAATCAATATCCAACCCATCCTCCCTTTAACTCTTTGAAACTCCTCAGACTGGTCAGAGGAGTGCAGCGCTTGCAAAAAAAAAAAAAAAAAAGAAAAAAAGTACAGTTGTTTTAGTTTGAAGTACCTTATTTTGTCTCAAGAGCCGTTTATGAAATTAATATTCCCATCGGCCCTAATAAAGAACGTTTGCCCTAAGATGGAGTGTGCTGCTCTTGCACACCGAGCGGGTTCTGCTAACATAGATCATCCGTAACGACTTTAAAGTGAACCAAGCTTCAGGGGCATAAATCAGCCACGTTGCACTGGGTATTGCCCTCATCCTGCAAAGCGCTGGGCGGTTTCCACCCCATTACCTCGCAGGCCCACAGCACCTTTGCAAACCTCACACCACGTATAACCCATGAATAGAGCATTATATCCCCAGAAACGTAACTGGTACATCAGGTCACATTTTTCCCAGGCAGGTGAAACCCAACTCTCCCTAAGAATCACTCATTCCTGTGAAAATTCAGGCGGCACAGCAGGAGGAATGAAGCATTATTACGCACCAGACAGCGCATGCACTTGTTTAGACAAGAAATTTTCGACACTGCCCCAAGGTAAAATATAGGTGAAAGGCAATTACACAGGCTAGAGTAAGGCCAAGACATCGAGACGAGCCCAATTTCACCTACTAAGCGCGTCCCGACGACTTCAATAACATTCCAAACCGTAGCGTGATGCCTCCTCTAAAAGAACAATTTGTTTTGTGTTATTCCTCGCGATGCGTCGGTTGCCAGAAAACCATGACCCGCAGCCAGCGAAGCGCTCGGGGAAGCTCACAAGCTATTTTGCATCTTGGCGTGAGCACTGAAGCACTCAGGAGGGCTCCGGAGATGTAAAAACCTTGGTAGTAGACACAGAGCAAAGTACAGTCCCACCAGTGGGCTGCAGCAAGAGCCAGGGACACGCATTCCCTGAGCAAACTGCAGGAAGGCAGATGTTTGCCCGCAATAATGAGTTCAGGCTGCTAAAGGCTTTTTCCCCACCAGAAAACTCTGAGGACTTTACAGAGGCAGGGTTCAGGGGCTGGAAAGTGTCTAAAATCCTTTTTGGCCAGCCAAGAGGTGGCAGTGAGAAGGTGGTGGGGGAAGTTTGAGGCTGGAGCAGCAGTTAACCCCCTTCTGGAAAGCGAGAAGGGGCTTTCGCAGTGGAAATGAGACAAACTGCCCTCCAGCCTCAGTGTTTCAAACACTCCCAGGGTACAACCAGCTTCTAAGGAAAGGCTCCTGATTCATCTTTCCAAAGAACTGGGACTGATTTCCTCATCGGGCGCACGTGGCGTCTCTTGAAGGAAAGCAAGTGCCTTTGGCACAGCATCTCCCACCACCTCCCAAAAGAGATCATAGAATCATAGAATGGTTTAGGTTGGAAGGGACTTTAAAGACCATCTAGTTTGATCTGCAGCAGAAGGAGCAGGACCATCTCTTTCCTAGGGAAGGCAAGGAGTCCCATCTCCAGGTGAACCAGGAGGGTGGCTGTGAGGATGACCTCAGTCTACACAGGATTTGGCTGGTGCTAGATGTTCCTATGCAGAGGAACCAGCATGCAGGTGCTGCTTCAGTGCCCCACCAAGGAAATTATCACATCCATTAAGCTGCTTGCACCATGCTGGGTTTCACTAAGCATTTCCAAGAGCCTCTGACGCGGGAGATGAGAGCAAATCACAGCTCACATCTGACTTTGGGATGCAGATCTAAACTACATGACCACTTCCACAGTGGTGCTTCCCACCCACGGATGCAGCAGCGAATGCTGTTGGTGAGGGGGGAACGGCGTACTTGTGTGCAACGGCAGAAGGGCAATCTGCAGCACCTCTCTCTCCTACCTCTTTCGGCATTTCCCGCGGGAAGAAGAAATAAGGCACCGCAGATATGGCCACGAGACTGGCTGCAACGAGGAAACCAAGCCACCAGGCGCCAACCCACCGCGGGTCTTTGTTCGTGAGCTGGACGTCATCTGGAACACAAATGGAGAAATGGGCAGTAAATCAAAGGTGAACGGAGGGACCCCAGTGCACCAAAGGGATGGGGATGAACGGCCCCTGTCATCCCAGACATCAGCGTGCTCCAAAGCGGTGGCCCCAACCTGGTGACCATCAGCTTTGGGGTCTGAGCAGCATTTGCACCCAATTCGTCCCATGGTGCTAAATCACATTTTGTTCTTTGTGTCTTAAAAACCCACTCAGCCCTTTGGATGGAGACAACTGGGACAGGGATGTCCTAGGGCTGGAAAGGCAAACAAAAGCATCCCCATCACAGCTTTTTCAGACAAGGGACATCCCTGTTGTGAAAAAGCTTCGAAATACTCACTCGAGGGAATTAAGCCATGGTGACTGTCAAGACAGAAGGGAAAATCCTTTCATAAGAGCATAATGGAGATAACTCCAATTAACTTTTGGCATCCAAGAGCGCTGGTTTAGTTTTTTACAGTCTGGCTGCCTGCACAAGGACCCCTGTTCACAGCAGGACTTGGACCCTGGAGCTCTGCCCACCAGTCTGGTCCATCAGCCAGTGCCTGGCTTGCAGCTCAACCGCTGGAAGCCAATCTTAAAAAACAGTTTAATAAAAATTATATCCCTTTCTCCTGGCTGCCTTCCTTCAGTTCACAGAATCATGGAATGTTTTGGGTGGGAAGACACCTTAAAGGCCACCCAGTGCCACCCCCTGCCCTGGGCAGGGACACCTCCCACCAGCCCAGCTTGCTCCAAGCCCTGGCCAACCTGGCCTTGAACCCCTCCAGGGATGGGGCAGCCACAGCTTCTCTGGGCAACCTGGGCCAGGGGCTCACCGCCCTCACAGCCAAGAATTTCTGCCCGAGATCTCAGCTCAATCTCCCCTCTTGCAGCGGAAACCCCTTCCCCCTCGTCCCATGGCTCCCCTCCCTCATCCAGAGTCCCTCCCCAGCTTTCCTGGAGCCCCCTGAGGGACTGGAAGGGGCTCCAAGGTCTCCGCGGAGTCTTCTCTTCTCCAGGCTGAACCCCCCCAACTCTCCCAGTTCACCCAGCCTCTTCTCCTGCCATCCTCAGGGCGCTCTGACAAAAATAACATTTTCTGTGGGGAGGATACTTGGCATAAATAAAATGGGATATGCAGAAGCCAGAATGCAAATTCACAACAGGGTGAGTCTGAACCAAGAAATATTTCTACAGAAAAAGGGGATGCCTGTGGTTAGATAGCAATCCCAGGAAACGAGTCCTCCTGGAAACCTCTTCCTCAAGTGTGAAGTTTAACACAAGTGAGCTATTCTCACTGTGAGGGGGGGGATGCAATTAAAACTGCAATCAGTTTACTAGATTTTGGTACTGCCACATCTAATCTCCCATCTCTGGAAGTAACAAGTGATAGGTCAAAGAAATTTGATAATCTCCTCCCTGCACGATGCGGTTAGCAAATTGGAATTTTAAATCCCTTCTTGAATAAACACCAAGTTTATTTTCTAGGAAAACATGAGGTTAAATTGCACTTAGCATTAAGCAGCCACTAGCTTTTCCCAGTAGGCTGAAGACATCTTTAGGCTGAAGATGGCTCTAAAATTGGCTGTTCTCTGGTTCTGGCTACTCAGGCACATTTCTCACTTAATGCCCATCTGCAGAAGATGGCTTAGAAGAACTGAGCACCCCATTTCTTCACCTTTCAGAGGCAGGTAAGCCAAGACTCCAGACACCTGGCCAAGGTCCACCCACTGAGGAGGATGGATGGCAGCAGGACTAAGTCTGGAGGTCGCCTGATAGCAGGAGGCAGTGTCGAGACTCGAGTGTGCTCTTGTGCTGCAAATACCATAAACGTGCGGAGTGAAAAAGTCCAGAGGAAAAAAACATCTGGCGAAGTCAGTGAGCAGGAATGAGCCCAAGGCACCGAGAAGGAGCCAAAGCATCCTTAGTGTCAACACCCGCTGCTCATCCAGCCCCAGCCCTGATGCTCTCTGGTCATCACCCGAAGGAGCCTGTCCACGTCAGGATAAGCTGAGCTGTACAACGTATGTCTGCTCTGCTAATAACCAGGAAAGAAACTCTTGTTTTCCCAGCCAGGATTCAAGAGCAGACAAAAAGGAGGCGACTAAAAATGCTTTAATAGCGTGGCTCAGGAAGAGACATTTGAAAAAAAAAAATCCCCTTTCGTGCTCCTTTCTTGCCCTATCCAGCATTTCTCTTCTACTGGTTTTCACCTTCCTCCCATCCTACCCTTCCCTCTGCTGCTTCACCTCTCAGGATCCTGGTACCCATTCTCCATTCCTTCTCTCTTACTTCTCCCCTCTGACTTTCTCTTTTGTGCTTCTCTCTGAGTTTCGTTCATCGTCCACATCCCCACTCTTTCCCAGTGCTGGCAGCAAAATGCTCCCACTGCTGTTGCTGGCATATGGCAGAAAATTCGTAGGAGAATGAAAATCAGGTCTGGTCTAACAGCAGAGTGCAGATGGGAATCTCTCTCTAACCAGACCTGGCAGCAGCCCAGGGCTGAGGGTTCCCCCAGGTCTTGAAGGAGGAGAAAGCACCGATTGAAATGCAGCGGCCATGGGGCCAGGTTTAACCCTCGCAGATGTGTGTGTGACACCGATTCAGGTGGCAAGGACCCACTTATTTGGGGAACTCACCCCAGCACTGATGGGACCCAGAGCATCCCCAGGTGATGGAAGTGATAAAGGGAGCCAGCCCCTGCCAGACAAGTTGTACCCTCATCCCTTGGTGGTTGGGATGCCCAGAGAGGGGCTGGACCACTGCAGGCTCAGTCAATGGGATGCGAAGGGTGCTGGGTGGCTCTCCGAGGGCGCGTTCACTCACCTCCGGCGACTTTGTCAATGTCGACGTAAAAACGCAGCATGGCAGAGCCCAGCATGAAGGCCACCCCCGGCCCGATGACGGTCACGGAGAACAAGATCCCTGCAGAGGGGCGAGAGCAGAGAGGGGCTCAGCCCCGCACATAGGGACCACGGGGGACAGGAGGTGCCTCGAGGCAGGACCACGGTGAACTAGGGTCCGCCCCATCTGCCTCCAGTGCAGGCTTTTTCCCTGGCAGCTTTCTTATCTCCCACCTTTCAAAGGATAACAACCCTGTGTTTTCCACGCTCCCTTCACAGAAAAGGTTTTGCAAAACTCGGATCTTTCCTGCCACTTTTTTTCAGCCTCCCAGAAAGACCGAAACACACCCAGGAACACGATGTGCCCCTTGGCATAAGAAATCCAGGAAACGCAAAGGTTTTTTACAAGGTCAAGGAGATAAAAGTTCTCAGCAAACTCTCCCACGTGAATTACTGATAAAGAAATTAAACACATGTGAGAGTCAACTCCTATCTTACAGGGGATCCTTTTAAATACGGTGCAGAGGTTTGGAGCATCTACCTGAGCAAAATCCGATGCGGTACTTCCAGTCTCTTGAGAGTTATGAACTGGTTTTGAACCACCCTTGCTGTCCCATTCAGTTCAAAAAACCATCACAGATAACAGCTGGAAAAGGGCTAGAAGGCCCCGCAAGGCCCCATCTTGTCCACCCCACCACCCTGGGACATCCCTTTTAGGTGTGTACCCAAGCTGTTCCCCAGTACCCCCTCCACTGAAGGATACTTGCCCACCTCCCAGCTGGCTGACCCTGCTTTTTTTAGCTTCCTATAACGTTCTCTATATCTAAACAAAGTCTTCCTTGCTGCATCTTGAGCCCACGGCTGTCCCCTGTGAACACAGAGGTCAGGTTATTCCTCTTCTCCTTGTTGAAGCCTTTTTGAAGGAGGACAGGGTTATTGTGCCCCTCTCCAGCTTACCACTCTCAGGCCAAAAATGCCAGCATCTCCCCTAAATCACGTTTTCCAGGACTCCTGGTCTGTCAGCTGTCTGTCCAAGCTTGAAGCAGATAAACCATTTCTGCAGAAACCTTCCTAGCACTGGGTAGAGCAGGAGGGCTACAGCAATCCCTTCTCTCATTAATGCAAATTAGTACTGTCTGGCCTTGCTACAGAGGGCTAATTCTGCTCTCCCCTCTTTCCACAGCACCCCTAGGCTTACCCAAATAGAGGGGGGAGTTCCTCTCGCTGGCGAAGTCGTCGATGTAGGAGATCCCGAAGGGCTGGATGGGGACGCCGCCGATGCCCAGCAACGCCTGGGCGATGAACATGACGAGGAGAACCTCGTGGTTCTCCCTGGCAGCATAGGGGGTGCAGCCGGCATCACTGAGGTTCCCCCGGGACCCCGGGACCTCGGGCTGGCACAGGTCAGTGGTGTTGCTGAACATGCCTGCCATGACAAGGGGAGCAGGTCTAAGGAGCTGGAGAAAGAGCTTCCCTAAGACAGCAGCAAACACGTAGGTGTGCACTCAGTAGATGTCAAGTGGGAAACAGTGGAAGAAAATGCAAAGAAACTGCAAGGATTACTGTGCAGATGTTTCACAGAGAGACGGACGCGCGTGCCCTGAAAAGCCAGCTCTATGGAAAAAGCGGAGCTGAAATCACTTCCAGGACCTTCGAGAGATCTTGCAATGAAGGTAAGTGAGTAAAACTGCAGATTTCGTGAATAGCTACTCAGGAAACGAGAACTCCTTTTACCCAGAAACGGGTTACAAAGCTGCCGAAGTGCTGACTCTAGCATCCTTACCTTCCTTAAAATACTGGGGGAAGGGATGGGGGGTGTATAGCAGGGTTTCCATGGTTATGTCCCGAATCATATGCAACTCTGAGTGCTCGACACAGGGCCACCTGCACCAGCAACTCCTGAAAGGCACGGCTAATTGGTTCCAAACTGCTGTTAGCACCTGAACCCTGTTTGCATCTGTGAATTATTCACCTACTAAATCTTCCTTTGGTGGCTGCAGCTGAGTGAACCAGCTGCGCTCTCTCTGAGGAGCCAGGGAAAAGCTGTTTAGTGGAGGTTTCTGAAAGATTTCCTGGCGCTTCATGGCAGGATTTAGGAACCTAACAGGAGTGTGGTTTTCTCCTTTCTTTCTTTTCTCATCTCTTCACCTTCTATCAGGAAGAAAATCCCAAGTCCACCCTGACCTGCTCCTCCATGAATGATTTACACCTGCATGTTTCTTTCACAAAAGATTGTTTTTTCTGGTGGGGTCTAAAACCTCAAAGCATTCCCTCAAAGACAGCTCAGCTAGACAAGGGGAGATGAGGGAGGCGCCCCACAAAGAGGAGAAGTCAGGTGGGAAACGAATGTTCCCTCATTGCAGGCAACAGCGTTTCACCCCCAAAGCTGCCCCATTGGATTGAGTCCAGCTCCTTCCGTATCTCTTGTTTCCTTCCCATAAAGGGCTTTGGAGTTTATGAGACCTTATCTACGTTATGGAAATAAGGGAGAAGTTCATGTGCATGAGGGCAAGTTGCCTCAACTCACAGAAGGTGAGATCTCTGATGATTGGAGAAGACCTTCCTGCTACACGGACGTGCAGAAGGCAAGGGGAATCAGAGGCACAGCCTACTTTTTGGTGGTTTTCATGCCCTTTCCTGTGGTTCCAGCTATCCCCTGCCCCTCTGCTTCCCATCAGCAGCTGCTGCCTCTCAGGACTGAGATGATTTCATCCTCAGAAAATTACAATTCCTTGAGGACCAAACCTACAGCCTGCAGCTCGCAACCCCTCAAGGGAAGGTTATTTCCTTTTTCTGTCCCAAAAGGCATAAAATGAGTTCCTAGAGTACCTACTGGCAACGGACTGGTCGTACTCATAGGGTCCAGTTATGAAGTGGGGGAGAGACATGAGGAATCCAGCCAAGGAGACGAGGATGGCACCGCAGCCGATGAAACGGGGTCTGTGCACTCGGCTCCCGAAGTAACTTATGAAGACGATCAGCAACGTGTTTCCAACCTGCAGCAGGACACACAGACCAAGCATCTGACTATGAGCCAGCAGTGTGCCCAGGTGGCCCAAAAAGCCAATGGCATCCTGGCTTGTATTAGAAATAGTGTGACCAGCAGAAGGAGGGAGGTGATTGTCCCCCTGTACTCAGCACTGCTGAGGCCACACCTTGAGTATTGTGTCCAGTTCTGGGCACCTCAATACGAGAGAGACATCGAGGTGCTGGAGCGAGTGCAGAGGAGGGCAACCAAGCTGGTGAAGGGCCTGGAGAATAAATCTGATGAGGAGCAATGGAAGGAGCTGGGACTGTTTAGTTTGAGGAAGAGGAGGCTGAGGGGAGACCTCATCGCTCTCTACAACTACTTGAAAGGACAGTGTAGAGAGGTTGGTGCTGGTCTCTTCTCACAGGTCATTAGCGATAGAACAAGAGGGAATGGGTTCAAGCTGCAGCAGGGTAGGTTTAGGCTGGACATTAGGACAAAATTCTTCCCAGAAAGAGTGGTCAGACACTGGAATAGGCTGCCCAGGGAGGTGGTGGAGTCACCATCCCTGGATGTGTTTAAGACTCGTTTAGATGTGGTGTTAGGGGATATGGTGTACGGGAGAACTTTGTAGAGTGGGGCTGGTGGTTGGACTCGATGATCCCAAGGGTCTTTTCCAACCTAAATGATTCTATGATTCTACGAGGTCTCACAAGCGAATGACAGGAGCATGGGAAGAGCATTGACCAGGTAAACTAAGAGAATCAAGCTGGTTTTCACCTCATTGAAGGAAGCGAGCAGCCCTGAGGTCTGGCTGGAGAGGCCATATCGTCTCTCGATGGTTGAGATGGAGCTCTTCAGATAGCCAGAGACCAGGAGCTGGGAGAGCTGCAGGAGACCGTGGCAGAAAACGAAGAACTGCCAACACAAAAAGAGAGCATCCAACATGATAACTGCGAGCTGCAACATAACAAACAGCATCTCCTACACAAAGGCATGATTATTGAACATGAACGTTTGACCCTGAGCCTTTGAAATATTACCCTCGCTCCTGCCATCAGTGGTTGTCTAAAATTAAGTCCGGGCCATTAAACAGTCCTCTGCTAAAAATGACAATAGGTTTAGTATTTCCAAGGAGAGAGTAGTTTCTTCAGCTGAAAGTGGCTTTGGACAAACAGATCATTTCATTTGGGACGCTGCTAGTTTGGGTTGGCCTGGACCCCCTGAGATCCAGCAGAAGTGGGAGGTTGCACAACCTTCCCACTACCGACCGGCTCGTGGCAGGCAGCCATCCCCAGTGCTGTCAGGAGCGCTTCTGGGACAGGAACGAGCCCTTCCAAATGCAGCAACAAGCAGCTTCTTTAGAGAAAGTCAGGAGAAGGTCAGGGAGAATAATTCAGACTTTCCATTTTCCTTTCCTTCTTGCGAAGCCCTGGATGTAAAGAACATATCTCCATTGAGAAAATGTGATCGTTCTTTCCCACTTCCAGACGGAAACCTTGTCAAAGACCATCATCTCCCGGAAAATCATCTGACCTCAACTCCTCCAGAGCTTGGGACGTACTGGTGTTTGGCTGCCTGGGGGAACACATGGCTCGAGCTGCCCCACCATTACTGAGAGCACCATCCATCTTCCTGTTCCTCACCCAGAAGAATTTCACGAGTGCTGAATGAACCGTCCCAGGAGGGATGGACACCACCACCCCTCCATCCACAGCTCTGCAAAGTACTCAGCAAAGGAAAGGAGCTGGCAAGTCACCTCCTTCCCAGCTGCCACGTGGCTCTCCACAGGCATCCTTCCAGTCCCCGCACTAGTTAAAATAAACTAACCAACCCAAACAGTCGCATGCCCTGAGGAGGTGGACCACTCATCTCGCTGCAGGACAGGCTGACTATCACTAGGTCCTTGCAGAGCTGTTGCCCTCGGCCTTGGATGCTGCCCAAAGCTGTTGGCAGCTCTTTTCCCAGTTGCTGGCCAGAGCTGGGCATTGCTCCGGCTCTGCGTGTTTTGCGGCCAGCTCCCACCAGGCAGGAGTCTCGGCCAGCGGAAATGCTCAGCTTGGCCTGGGGTTCTGCTGTGTCTTGTTCTGATCCAAGGCTGAAGAGGGGTCCCTGCCAAACTGGACTGCTCTGCAAGCAGAGGGGCTATTTACAGCACAAAAAGGGAAAAAAGAGGGTGGTCAAGCCTCCTCGGCTCCCTGAGAGCTGGAGCATCAGGGTACCACCACCAAAAGTGATGCGTTGCCATCATGCAAAGCAGAAGGTAATCCAGGACCTTCCCCCTTCCAGGCTCGTGTCACCACTGAGGCGTGCAGCATGTTTGGACTAGGAAAATGTCACCCAGCCAAAGGAAAGCTTTTCCAGAATCAGCTTTGCTAGAACTCCTACACTCCTGCACGACATGCTGGCTATGTCGGGACACTGTTTCCTGAATACAATGAGTTCAGCTGGAAAGGTTGAGGCCAGATTCATTTTTTCCAGGCATCCATAACACAGAGCCCGATGGGTATCCAAATCTTGGACATTCACAGTGTGTTGGTTTACATCAGCTCAGCAATCGCCCACCACTGCCCCACGTCCTCCTCGGCACAGGAGGTCAAAATGGGTTGGGAATCTGGTATTTTATTCTCCCCTGTCTGGGCAGAAAAAAGAGATGGCCTGGCAAAGGACTTGCAGTGGCTTGGTGTCAGCACCGGGCAAGGACCCCGGTTCACCTGGCTCCTGGGGCTGCTTGCTGTTAGCCATCGGATCACAGCTCGGCTGGTGATCTGCCAGGAAAAGAAGGAAAGGCCTCACGGACTTTAGATCTGCTGGAGAGATAAATGACCCTGTTTTTCTCTGGCTGCACACATGACGCTGCATTTCATCCTGCAGCAAAAATCGCTTGTTTACATTTCTGTATCTGATCTTCAACTTGTGCGGTCTGGAAAGACGCTCTTCGCGCCTGGAAGAGCGCAAACTTTACTGACATCAGTGTGACCCTCGTAAACAGAGGGAGAGATTTCCATGAGGACCAACTGCTGCAGAGCAAAAACTCAGCTCTGCTCGAGAGGCAAAGGGCTTAAATGCCTATAATATCTACGCCAGAGGTCATATGGACACACACACCCCAATATGCACTTCTGCTGCCCCAGGAGATCTCAGCAGGGCTAACCCTACAGACAAAGCCTGCTTTCATCTAAATCCTTCCCTGCCAGCAGAGCCAGCTTCTTCGTACTCCCAGTAAAAGGAGGGAGAAGCAGCAGACTGCAGTGTTGTTAAGCGTGAAGGCAACACACTAAAAATCAAATTATTCCTGCTTATCAGCTCCCAGGAAACAGACGTCCCAACCTTGAGCATCCCTTTCCACCCTTTCAAAGTACAGGCTCTATTTACAAGCCTAACGTGGGCTTGAAAGAGGGGTGTGACACCAAGAACCATGATTCAGGTCTCCTCCTGCAAGCCTAGTTTTAGTTGAGTCCCAAAGGTTGAGTCCATACTTGTAAATGAAACAGGCTGGGGGCCCACTTTGATGCCAATGTTAGTGGGGACAGAATAACCTGCATCCATCCTACCAAACTCACTGAGCCTTCAAAATAGGGGGGCTTCACCCAAAATGCTTGCTGGGAATGGTCCATACCCATGGTCCCATGGCTGGGAATGGTCCCATTTCCCATTTTTGGAGGGGAAAGCAGTAGTTGGCTCAGGGTCAAGCCATGGTGATAATTCAGAGGTACAGCCAGATGAGTTGTAGCACTGAAGTCTGTTCAGGGTCTCGGTACCCAAAAAGCTCCCTCCATCCCTGGCGTTAATGTGTCCAGCCATGCTCCTCCAGCCTGTGCTGGGGTGAGGGTGCAGGGCAAGCTCCATCCTGCCTTTGGGATGTGCCAAGGAATGTAGCTGCACCGCCATGCCCACCATAAAAGAGGGGTCTGGTTTTCTCCCAGCAAGCTGCTGCTTGCAGCTCCGGCCATCCAGACCAAAACCCTACACTGGGAGAAGGATCCGGTGCTCTCTGCAGCCCTCAGAGCAACCACCACATGTCACCCCCCCAAGTCTGCTTGGGTTTGGGGGATGCCCTCCATGCCACAGCCTGGAGGGCAGGGCTTCCAGGGGGTGAAGATCCAGACCTGGAGTGAAGAGAGCTCCTTCACTGAAATCCGTGGTGCACTTTTATAGGCTTCTCTTTCTCTTTTCTGCAAGAGAGAAGCCATACTGCAAGTCCTGGGGAACACGGCTAAAGCTTGTCATTGGTGGCAGGACATCACAAGGGGATTGCAGCAGCTTAAGGAAACTGGAGGTGGAGGACGGGGGTCCTGGGTGATGCCGGGAGCTGGGGGGGTGGGTAAAGACAGCCCAGCAAGAGCCCTCAGGTATGCACCGTGTCCCACCGAGGCAGCAGGGGCAATGGAAGAGCCGCAAAGGCATCCGACCACAGTGCAAACAGCAGGATGAAGCGAAGGGAAGGAAATCCCCACGGGCTGCCCGGCAGAGCTTCCTAAGATCAAGCTATCGATAGCAGTTTTTAATTAAACATTTGAAGCTCTTTTCCTCAACGTGTGCCTTTTTAAAAGAAAAAGACTGCTAACAACCAAACGTATTAGAGGGGCCAACATCTAATGCTTCTGCACTGCGTGTGTTGAAAGAGAAAAGACCAAGAATTTTATAAAAACCTGGGTGCCCAGATAGTAACCGTGCTAGTTACGGCAAAAAAGGTTTTAGGCACAAGTCAGAATCCCAGAGCAACCAGGAAAATATTTAGAAATCAAGATGGAAATGGTTGAAAAGGAGGAAACAAACAGGGATTTGAAGACCATTGCCTGCATTGTCTCCAACTTCTGCAGCGATTCTGAGGAAATGTCACATAAAACCTCATCCTTTTGCAAGATCTGACAGATTTCCCATACTTCCCACTTCTCCATGATGGTGATTAACTTTCCTAAGGTAGCAAAGTGGGAGGTCTTGCAATTAAAGTTCTGCAAGGCCAAGCTTCCTTCTTGCCCCTCAGGGAGTCATTGCGGGCAACCACCCTAACCACGGGGCATTTTTAGGCTGGGGAATGTTTTAATGAGTGAGAAACAGAGAGCTGGTAATTGCTAGTGTGTGATTTCCAGTTTGCCCCACGGTAGCTGTGATGATAGTGGTGGGTGGTCGAGCCCCAGCAGTGTGTCTATCGCGGAGCTGCTCTGGGACCTCTCATGATATGTGGTGCAGGGCTGACCATGTGCAGACCTGGACGCCACCCTACTCCTTTCTCAGCTACATCTGGGAGATATCCCATGCCGCAGGGCAGGCAGATCCTCTGCACCATCCTTCTGTGCCATCTCGTTACTTTTCCCGAGGACTTGAGGCTGGGGTCCCTCCATACCTGGACTTGGGACTGGTGGGATCAGCCAACCTGGGTCTGCGAGGCTATTCCAGCAGTGGGAGAAGATTAGAAGGTGTCCTGGGTCTGAAGACACCAGCCTTTTCCCAAGACCAGGGCCCTGACAGCAGGTCACAGTCATAGAAAGACAGAAGCAGCCCCAGAACTGGGCGGTCACAGAAGCCACCCCAAGCCCAGCTCTCTGGCACCTCTTTCCCATTGTGGGCCAAGCCACATTCACATCCTTTCCCTTCTACATCAGTAGAGTTAAAACAACTCAAAGAATCCAAACGAGTGCTTGCGTAGGCTGAGGAGGAAGGAAGGGAGAGTTTTTTTAATGGCTTTTTTTAAATAAACATCTGTGCAGCGTTATTACAAGAGCCTGCTCAGGCTCTGTGTTGGGATCACACCAAACATTGCACTACATCAGGGTCAGATAGTGCTTGGTACTGATGTACCCCTGCCAGAAACACCCACCTTGCAATGCCAGGTGCAGAGCAACCTTCCTCCTCTGGAGCTGTGGCATGAATATTTCCCACCACCCGAGAGTGCCCAAGACATCTTCCCAGTGCCCCAGAGGTAAGAGCGGCACCCCCGCCAGGTCTTCGGTGAGGTGCCCTCACCCACAGGCAACAACATCCCAACACCTACATCTACACCCTCCACAACCAGCACCGGGATGAGCAAGTCTCCGCTCTACCACACATTGAACGAGGAGCTTCTCTGCAATCATGCACTCTCAGAGGAACTCGCTGCTTTTCTGCTTTTTTCTATATTTTGGAATATATTTTTGCAGGCTTTGCTCTACCAAGCCATGCATCGTGTCAGTGAGGTATTGCTGCTCCCACTCCGCACGTGTAAGAGAATGGAGAAATGTATTCAATCCTACGCAGCCATTAAATTGCAGAACTGGGGATTAAACACCAATATCTCCTCTTTCGGTGGTCTGGAAAAAAACTTCTTACAAAGCTTCCATTGTGTTCCTAGTGTTGGTCATGGAGTTTGGCAACAAATCCTCCACGTAAGGGCTCTGGAAGGCGCACACACAGTCTTGCCCCAGTTGCCAGAGGGAAGTCCGTATCACGCTGTTTCCATGTGTTTAGGAGACTTTTGCTGCTATTTTAAGGAAGGGTTTTGTGCCTCAGCACATGATAAAATCCCATGTGCTGGGCTGTACTTACAGAGAGGAGAAAACAAGCCGGGGAGGAATCAGCTTGTTCCAGTTTTATCACAAGCAGTCGTGTGTAATCAGGCACAAGTCCCTACCACTGCCCAGAAGCCCTTGTAATAAAGGCTTGGGGCAGGGACAGCTCTTGAACTAAAGCACAGAGCAGAAAACACCAAGGCCTGAAGCTTGTATGTAGAGTGAATGTCCTCTGCCAGCTTCTCGACAGCTTTAGGAAGTGGGCACATGCACAACATCCCTTGAGGAGGGGTGTTGGGACCACAAATGTGGTCCCAATGAACCTGGAAGCCACCTCTAGGGCATGAAGGTCATTGTGTGTGTCCTCAAGGTGCAGGAAGGCAACAGGTAGGGTCTGGCAGGGATGGGAAACGTGTGGCCATGGGACCATGGCATCCTCCTGTGGCCATTCACCTTGCCATGCATGTCCCTACCAGGAGGGGTTTCACCAACCTTGCCTGATGCCTGAAAACATGTACACCTCAAACAACCCAGCAGTGACCGCATTAAGAACCCCAGTTTACAAATGTCCAACTGGCCTTTCAGATCTTCCAGGTTCCCCAGTTTTATTGGCCAAAATCTCTTTATATTGACTACAATGGATCACACTATGGACTATGCTTTACCGCCCAGCAAGTCATTGCTCTTGGTCTGCTTCCTCTTCCGCTGCAGGTGATCAGTTGCCATAACACTCATTTAGTCTTTCCAAAAAAATTTCTCCTTCTGTAGCAGTCTTCATCAGAGGTTCCCAAAATACTTCTCTGTGTCTTCGCGTGAGCAGCTTTTCATCAGAACTGCTCTTCCCAAACCCGTGTGTCTGGCATGGGATGCAAAATGCTCCTTGAAAGCCAAGACAAGACATTGAAATTTAATGGAAGCAGCAGCAGACCTGATTTAATCTGCTCTGATGGACTGGACAAATTCATGCCAGGTATCTTAAAGGCTCAGGGACCATCAGCCCTGGGAACATTCCTCCTAAGGACAGTTTTGAGTTATGCCTCTCAGTTGCATTTTGGCATGTGGCAATTAGTTTTTGTGACACGCTCTCTCTCCCTGGAGATATATATATAAAAATGTATAAAAATTGCAGTGCTGTGATTTTTGGTCCTTCAGCCACTTCAAACACATAAACCACATTGTGCAACCGTTTTGTGTTTCTGCAAGAACCATTCAGACCCTGGACTTGAAGTTATGTTTTCTGAGGAAGTCATTTAGAAACCGGACAGGGTGACCTAACTTCTTGAAAACAACAAAAAAAAAAAACCCCAACAAAAAAAAAACTGCCCAGAAAAAGAGATCTGGGCAAAACATCCTGTACTGAGTATAATAGTGTGCTTGGAGACATTGCATGGTCAGGTCAGCTCTGCCTTAGGGGTAAAAACAAGTCCTTCAGCAGTTTAATGGGAAACAGAATTGGAAGAGAGGATTTGCCCTCTTTGCTGTCAGGATAAGGCCTGGCAATGGCTTCATCGAGGCTTTTCCCAGCCTTCTGTGATTGCAATCATCCCTGAAGCCTCCCACGATGCTCCTCTGACCTGGGGGGATCAGTCAGGGCTTCCCTCCTGAGCTCCAAGCAGAAACCCAGCAGTAGGGTGTCCATCATGAGAAGAACCAGTCTCCACCAAAATCCCGCTCAGGGTGAGCTCCAAAGACCCTCCAGAAAGCACTAGACCAGCATTCACGGGCAGTTTCAGAGCTGCCCATCACCCTGTCCAGGTCCGGCCTGAAATATTCTCCATGAAGAATTCCTCTCCATCTACCTTCATGGATACCTTCACTCAGCAAAACAGACATTGATTCTGCTCGCAGACCCGAGCTGACTTTGCATCTCAGTGGTTTTAGTCTTTGAAGTTTCAAAGCCCTTTAAAATATCTCTGCATGGAAAAATCAATGGGATTTTATTTTTAAAGATAATCTTGCTGTTATGTGAAAAAAAAAACCAGAAACCCAAACAAAATCAGAGTTGAATGGACTGAAAAGAGGATGAGGGGAGAAACCTCAGGACTGTATGGCACCAAGCTCTCCCCTCTCCTGTGCCTCCAGCCGCTGTAGCTGTGGTAACCCTCTGCCTCAGTGACTTCTTCTGAGCTCAATTCCCCCCTGCCACAAGGGGTGAGGTGATTAAATTCACCAGCATTTGTGAAAAATAGCAGAAAAACCCAAAATCTTCCCCACAAAAATGACAGAGAAATCTTGAGCCTTGAAGACTGGCTGTCGTCTTTTGCTCTACGACCTAGTGAGACTCCCTAAGGACTCAGGTAATTGGCTTTCAACTACACCCAATATAGCATCGAATTGGTGACAACGCTGTCACTATCGAAAAGGTGCAGTTATTCAACGAAAGGAGAATGAACCAGCCCATGGTTCTGCAAAGAGCTCCTCAGACGCTCAGCTGGAGAGGACCTGGGGTTGCCCTGAGTCCAGCAGGACACGTACAGCATTGCATGGCTGTAAGACTTCGAAGAAGCAAGGTACATATGACTGGCTCTGGTTTGTGTTAAAATTAAATGAAGACAACAAAGAGAAGGAGGAATCTGATCTCTCAACTTACCAAGTCACTACCGACTCTCCTAAGTGAATGAAAGCATCATTTCCTGCACACGCTTGCAGCGACATGCTAAGAGAAGCTCATGTTGTGTGCGTATTGCATGTGTACGAAGAAAATCCCCAAACTTATGGCTGCATAACAAGGGAAAAAGCGTTTTCCATCTTCTTCTCCATTTATTCTCCCAGCAGTCTTTGATCTGCTCCCACATCGTACCGCCTCTGGCTCCCCCAGTGCCTCAAGCTCCCACTTCGCTGTAGCCCATTCCCACAGCAAACCACTCCATACCTGTCATCTCTGTGTGTTTAAACAAGAGCATCTTGAAAGCTGATGTTCACATGCCAAACGACATGCTCCGTTGAACATAGCAATCGCCCTCCAGCTAGACCAAGAGTCGGCTTACTTTTGGTTTCCTGCTTCCTTGCGATATGTGAGAAAAGAGCACAAAACTTCCAAAATGTCCTTTTTGTAGAAAAGAAGATGGAAATATTAACTTGTTCCTGATGCAAGCTGAGCACTCGCTTTTTCTGATATCACTGCGGTCGATGTTGATTATTATTTCCCCTTTGCAGATGCTCGTCTGATCTAAATGTTTACACCTTTTCTTTTTTTCTTTTGAGTGTTGCTACACTTCTCCAATAGTACCTTTCAGCAGACCACCAGTTGCTCAAGGGATGTGATCATACCATCATTGTAACATGGGATTTTTAAATATGCCACTGTCACTATACAAAGAGAAAAGGATTATCCACCACCTCCATAGCCAAGGATCATGGATCCTCCTCTGCAAACCACTGAGCAAGCAAACAAGGAGCTGAGGAGCCCCTCTGGTGGTGACACAGCCATGGGTAGGAGGCAAGAGGCCATGAACATCTGCAGGTGAGCTCAAGGTCAATGTGCTAATCTCGCACAGGCAGCACTGGTCCCACCACCAGAAGATCTCAGCTTCTACTGCATACAGCCTCACACCCCTTCCCAGCTTTAAGAAGGGGAAAAAAAGGGACCTTCACACAGGGTTACCCATGGCTCAGCGGTTTGGGTGCTCCAGGACAAAGGGAACCTGACTTCATGCCTATGTTGGTGAGTCGAGCTGGTCCTCTGGGCAGCCCTCTGGTCATGAGACTGCTGTGCAAAGTGACGACCATCTCCTGCCGCCTGTGGTTCCCACCACAACCAACTTTTGGGGCTTCTCCAAGGGGCTTAACAAAGCCCACTCCTCTGGCTGCCTGCCATGGACCTGTCAGAGGGTGGAGGAACCATCTCCCTGCATGACCCCAGACACCCAACAGCAAGACAAGGAGGAGCCGGGTGAACTTACATCAGGGTCAGGGGGCGTTACAGGATGCGTGGCCTAAATCATTGCTTAGGACATATGTTTTCAGTGAATAAATTCAATCAACGACAGGGTTTAAGCCAACTAGATGCCATTTCTTGCCTAAATGGGGACTAATACCCAAAGCTTTGCAGGCTGCTGCGTGCCAAGCTCTGAGCGTGAGCATCGAGTCCCCCTTTCCTCCATCTCTGCTGCCCCCGT
This sequence comes from Chroicocephalus ridibundus, assembly GCF_963924245.1. Classification (NCBI taxonomy): domain Eukaryota; kingdom Metazoa; phylum Chordata; class Aves; order Charadriiformes; family Laridae; genus Chroicocephalus; species Chroicocephalus ridibundus. The sequence continues at coordinate 9,546,791 of NC_086284.1, forward strand.
TACACACATGCATTTATCATGGACATAATAAACAAATTATTTCCAGGAAGACTGAGGTTCATAGCTGCTTTAAGACCTGGGATTTGTTTCTCTTGAAGGTTTGCTCTGGGCTCTGGGAGTTTCACTGACAGAAGTTAAATACCTCAGAAGCTGAAAGTTAAACTTGCGTTGCAACATCCCCGTCCCGGATGCACGTCCAATGGCATTTCTTCCACGGGGAGCACCCCATCCATATGCAAATACATTTTGTAAACAGAAATGCTATCGATGCCTTCCGCAGAAATAGAAACTCCTCTTTACCAGGCCAGTAATCCAAGAGGGGGATTAGAGAAAGCCGGAGGTATTTACCTTGATACTGAGAAATGGGTTCCTGCAGAGCGTTTTCCGGGACCCATCCGGGTAGCTGCTCTTTGTCGCGGTACTCGTCATTCTGTCAGGTCTCCTTTATCCGCCTGCCAAAATAATAAATTCAGCACAAAGCTAAGTTGCTCTGCCTGAATTCGCCTTGCTCAGCACAGCAAAATCCTGTCGTGCTTTGCAAACACCCACACAGCAGGCGCAGGGTCGTCGTAAGCAATTATTAATTATTCCTGTTTTTCATTTTCTTTTAGCATTTCGCTTCTGCAAAGCAAAAAAGCAGCCTGCAAAACACTAACACGCTCATCACCAGGGCACCTGAGAGGTTAAAAATTATCAATCATTTCACTCCAAAGCAACAAAGCAGCGCTGAGCCAGGATCTTGGTGTGCCTAAATCCCAGCCACACCAGAGCACAACTGGGGCTGGCGCTGTTCAACATAACCAAGGCCAATATTGTTTAAACATTATCTGAATGGGTACTGTTTAACGCCCTTATCAATGACCTGGGTGGTGATGGGGCAGCCAGTTGGCAGGAGATGCAAGACTGGGAGGCAGGACTGCCACAGCCGATGATCGTTGTGCTGCTCTCCGTAGGGACCCGAACGGGCTGGAGAACCTCATGAAGTTCAAGCAGGAGAAGTGCAAAGTCCTGCAGCTGGGGAGGAGCAACCCCAGTCACCAGCACTGGCTGGGGTCCAACCAGCTCTGCAGAGAATGACCTTGGGTTGGACACGAGCCACCAACGCTCATGGCATGGCAAGCCAGCCGGGCTGCACTAAGAGGAGTGTTGACATGATCTCCAGAGTTCCCTTCCAACCTCAGCCATTCTGTGGTCCTGTAATAATAATTTCAATACCCCTAGGAGGAAGGAGTGCAATCTTTACTGTCCCAAACTGTGGGACTCTGATTGCTCTGATTAACTCCTTCATATCCTTGAACTACACAAGACATCTTGGCTTCTTTTTGTCTGGTATCAACCACACACCTAGATGGACCATCCCAATTAGTAAACAGGTTTCCAGATCCCCTAATCCCACCCTGAACCTCAGGCACAGGGAGCATCCTGGGGTCCTCACACGGTGCCTGGGGCCAGCTCTGCTCTCCACCGTGCTGGTGTGAATCTCCTTGAGCCTCATTTCCTTCCCCTTCTTTCCTTCCTTGCAGCTCCACAAACCCCAGAGGACCTTCTCTGATTTGGTTAGATACAGCTGAGGCCAGGATCCAGCCTTCACGTCATATATTGCTCTATGTCAAGTTGTCTTAGCTTTCTAGGTATGTTTTTAATTACTCAGTGACACCAGAGTTGAAGGTCAATGCTATGGAGTTAGAAAAATACCCACAGCATTGAAGAGAAGGGAAAAGCAGTTGAGAGGAAAACCCAGCTGGGCATTAGCTCAGCTCTTGGTGCTGGAGCAGCCTTGGGCCAAATGTGAGGGATCTGCTCAGACATGAAGAACCCACAAAGGCGAGGCCAAACTCACCAGCTGCAGCTGAGGTCCCATTTACTGCTAAATGTCCTTATGGGATGCAACTGGTTTCAGCTCCCCATCACACAAGGCTGATGGTTGCAAGAGGGCAAGACGTACAGAAGAGTGCACATGAGATCATGCAGCTTCGGAGATGCTGGCTGGCCAGATGGCCTTCCCAAGAGCAGGCTATAGACAACCAAAGCTCTGCCTAAATGAGGGTGGGTTTTGGGGACTGTGGGCTTGAAGCAGGAGGCACAGACAGCTCCTGCCTGCAGGAGAGGATCATAGAATCAGAGAATTGTCCAGGTTGGAAGAGACCTTTCAGATCATCAAGTCCAACCATCAACCTAAGACTGCCAAGACCACCCATGTCCCTCAGCACCACGTCTGCCCGGCTTGTAAATACCTTCAGGGATGGCGACTCCACCACTGCCCTGGGCAGCCTCTTCCAATGCTTGACAACCATTTCAATGAAGAAATTTTTCCTAATATCCATCCTAAACCTCCCCTAGTGAAACTTGAGGCCGTTTCCTCTTGTCCTATCACCTGTTCCTTGGGAGAAGAGCCCGACCCCCCCTGGCTACCCCCTTCTTTCAGGGAGTTGTAGAGAGTGAGAAGGTCTCCCCTCAGCCTCCTTTTCTCCAGGGTCCAGCAAATCCTTCTCCATCCCTCCATACGCTGGGTCTCTGATGGATTAAAGCCTTCCTTTCCTGCCTCTCATTTTCACCCATTGTGTTTTTTGAATCCTTCCACATGTGCTTTCTGCCTCTCAACCACCACCTAAATTTAACCGCACCAAGAAATGTAAATCTGTGGGAAGCCACCTTCCCCCTGCCTGCACCACTGACCTCCTTCCCTTTGGACCTGCTCTCCCTCCTCCCTTCTCACTGGCTACATCTGTGGAATGAATGATGTGCGGGAGGACGATGTCTTTGTTGGGTTTTTAGTGCCCAGGCATCCTGCTCAGGAAGCTGTATTGTTTGGAGGCACGTTAAACCCATTAGGCTTTAGCTTGTTGTTCAGTACACTCTAATAGATGTTTCCATCTCAGCGGCATCTGCGAGCTCTGCAGCAAATGGGGTGAAAGGCTTTCCATCATTATTTCACCTAATTCTATTTTCCCCACAACGAGAGGCAAAGGAGCAAGTACCGTAGCCTCAAACAAATTAACAAATGTACAGGTTGATGTAAATTCTGGCAAGAGGATACTGTCTTAACTGCGGCGTTTATACAACCCTTAAATGCCCTGCACTGGAGAGGTAAATTCAAGGGGAGGTTCTGCATGTGGCTGAGTTACGAGCTCCAGCGCGTTCTCTGCAAAAACCAATTGCTGCCCTCAGCCCCATTTCAAGACAAGGAGATATTGCTACAACAAAATACAGGATGGGATCAATAAAGTATATTTGACCATAAATTAAAGCCTCCATGAAAAGCTCCACTGAACCTCTGGAGGGTTAAGCAGCGCCGGAGCAAAAGCACCTGCCTGTCTCCAGACCACGGCGTCCAATATCTCCTGTCTCTGGGAGCAGCCCTGTGATGAATTATTTGCAGCTACCGACTTTGCTGCTGGAGCCTCTTGAAAGCTCAGGGGCTCCACAGGGAAAAGAGGAAGGGTGCCAGGGTAGAGAGGGAGGAAAGCAAAAGGAGTCTGAGCCCAGTTTTGCAGGGATGGGCACGTTCATGGAGCTTTAATGCCCTTCTTTCCCTGGTTAACTCTATTAATGTCTTTCCTGGCCCTTCTCACCAAAGATATGCTCAAGCAGACCTGCAAACAGCAAGTCCTGTGTTCTCTAGGAGTATTTTGGTCTCCCTGCCCATCCTTTCCAGCCCCTCCTTTAAATGTGTTCATCCTTTAACCCTCCAGGGTGTCCAGGAGCCTCCTACACCTGGAATTAGTCCAACCTCTTCCCTAATGAGTTTTCATAGACTTCTTGTAGAAAAAAATAGTAGAAAGCACTGGTAGGAATGTTTTCGCTAATCCCTGCCCAAGCAGGGTGTAAAAGTCCCTCACGCTTCACCGTGCACCATAATGACCCCAAATTTCCCACACTGCCACAGAGGAACTCAGTTCCTTTTTCTGCGGGGGAGTCCCCTGCATGAAGGAGAACCTGCATCGTCTCTCAGCAGCTGATGGCCAAGGTTGAGTCCCCAACATAATAAGGACATGGACCTGTTGGAGCGGGGCCAGAGTAGGCTCCGGAGATGCTGGGAGGGCTGGAGCCCCTCTGCTGGGAGGACGGGCTGAGAGAGTTGGGGGGGTTCAGCCTGGAGAAGGCTCCGCGGAGACCTTGGAGCCCCTTCCAGTCCCTCAAGGGGCTCCAGGAAAGCTGGGGAGGGACTCTGGATGAGGGAGGGGAGCCATAGGACGAGGGGGAAGGGGTTTCCACTGCAAGAGGGGAGATTGGGCTGAGATCTCGGGCAGAAATTCTTGGCTGTGAGGGTGGTGAGCCCCTGGCCCAGGTTGCCCAGAGAAGCTGTGGCTGCCCCATCCCTGGAGGGGTTCAAGATCAGGTTGGACGGGGCTTGGAGCAAGCTGGTCTGGTGGGAGGTGTCCCTGCCCAGGGCAGGGGGGTGGCACTGGGTGGCCTTTAAGGTCCCATCCAACCTATACCATTCTATGATTCACGGCCAAGCCTGACTCCATCCCACCATGCACACCCTCATCTCACCTTCAGCAAGGTTTCCTACTTCCATTTCACACCTGAGAGCATGCACTGCCTTCGAAAGAGGGAGGGTGGGTGAGCCACGGAGAGACCCAAGGGGATACACTCAGCAGAGATCTGAAATGCTGCAAAGGTTGCCAGCAGTTAAAAATGATAGTAACCTATTGCATTCAGATACCGTTGAACCACAATGCTGCTTTAAGAAGAAAATGAAACAGAAAAGTACTTTGATCCAGCAGAAGGGGCAATGACCAGTGCAAATAGAAAGGCAGATAAGACTTAATTGATAAAAATCAAATTGCATGAAGATAGCAGCGTGCCAAGGTCAGTCTGGTTCTTGTTTCCTTCAACTGGGTCAAGCCCAGCCGTGGCAGCACACTCCAGGGATGGCACTTGCTTGGGGATAGCCATGTTTTTCTCCTAGGGAATGGACATCTATAGATGGAAAGAAGGATTATTTTCAATTAATGCAATTTCTCCTAGGTAAGGCCAAGAGGTCTCACCAAATCTGCTCCTCTGGAGGAAGGAGGCAGAGCTGGTGCTGCAGGATTAGTGCTGAGGCTGGGTACGGCAGGGGAAGGAGGCAGAAGGGAGCGATGAGATAGCAAATCCCAGAAGATACACCTGCATCAGGGTAAGGAGAGAAGAGAGCAAAAAAGACCAAATCCCAAGGTGATTGGTGTGAGGGGGGATGTGCCCGGGTCAGGTCTGCAGCCCTGGGGTCCCTGGTGGCCCAAAGACCCTCCAGCATCCCAGGAAGAGGATGTACGGTGGGGATCACTATTGCTCCAAGCATCCCCGCGCGTCCACGGTGGCACCCACAGAGAATGCAGGGGCCACGCCAGGGCCACAGGAAAAGGGGAGAAATAGTCAACCCCGAAGTGCCACCCCTTGATTTTGGAGAGCCTGACCCACTCCCAGACCAGGACCTGCACCCGCATCCTGACCTCAACTCCGGAGCAAGCTGCTTCCCACCTTTGTGCCTCAGTTTCCCCAAGAACAAGCCAGGGAAGAGACACCACCTGCCCCTATAAAGTCTTTGGGGAGCAGCAGATAAGCTGGGACAGGTAAATGCTGCGGCTTGCATCAGCGGGGGTGGACTTAGCACAGCGGATGCCATTCCCTGAACATGCTGTGGAGGAAAGGGAGCTGCAAAGAGCCTTGTTTACTCCTTCCTGCAATTTCTGCAGGCTGCACTCAGCTGTGCCTGAGAAGGAACTTTGTCCTAGACAATAAAGCATGAGCTGAGATGCTGCTGCAAGAGCTGGGACTCCAGCTAGGGAATGCTGTCTAGACGGTTGGGGTGGTTGAAGAACCAGGCTGTGGCCATGGGCAAGTCCCTGCCCGCAGGACTGAGGGCAGAGGATGGTCCGAGCTGCCTTCAGACCCAAGGGCAGCCCAGCAGCAACCCTTCTCCTTCCTGAGTCCCCTCCAGCCATCCCAAAAACACGGGTTCTGCATGTTGGTCTATTGGCGACGGTAATCACGAACTCATAGAATGGTTTGGGTTGGAAGGGACCTTTAAAGGCCATCTAGTCCATCTTCCCCTGCCATGACATCTTCAACTAGATCAGGTTGCTCAGAGCCCCGTCCAACCTGACCGTGATGGGACATTTCTGCAAAGCTGGAGTAGATGCCACTGCCTGGCTTCAGTCCTCTGCTCCTGGTGAGACACTAAGCAGGACAACATGGCCGCTGGAAGCCTGCTTGGTGAGCTGGTGGCCTCTTGCTGACCAAAGGCGATGAGCTTATCCCATGCATGGATGGGAAGGGATGTCTGAGAAACACAGCGGTGGGGCAAGTAGTGGTGGCAAAGGCATGTTTCTCCCTGAACACCTGCTGATGGACATGACTTAGGAGTGGGATCTCTTCCTCCTGGGATGATCTTCACCATGGATGTCAAGCAGGCCAGTGTCTGCTCCCCACTACACTTTCACGCCTCGCTAGCGCACAGAGCAGCCCAGTTCTGCTCTGAGAAACCCCTCCGAGAACCTCCATCCAAACGCTTCACCGTTCGTCCTCCCTTCTTCCCCTCCTCGACTGCAGGGAGCGAAGCCCCACAGCGCAGCAGCGTTTCTGCACTGCTCTGTCACGCCCAGCCGTACCCACCAGCTCCGACACAGCTGTATTCCCTTACACACTTCATCAGAGGGGAGAGGTGTTACCCCAGCGAGGTACTTATGATGTCAAATGCTGCTCTGCTGGAGCCCTCAATGATGCATTTCACCTTTTGTCCCCCAAATCACAGGAGCGTGAAACTCATTTGCTAGGGAGACACAGCCACCGAGAGGCAGGGTGACAGGCAGAGGTGACAGGAGCACCACGAGCGGAGTCACTGACCCTGGCACAAAGCCCTTTAAAGCCAGCGCTGCACCTTGATGAAGCAGAAAATTGCTTCCTTATACGCCTGCAAGTAAACTAAACTCTTGAGCAAAATTGCTTCTCGCATAAAATCCAGAGGGACTTGCCGTGCTCAATGGCGGTGCTTAGGAGCCTGGCGAGGCGCGCGGGTGGCTGGGTTTCACCGAGGGTGGCCTCTGGGAGACAGTGTTTTCGGTGCAGGGGCCCAGTGGAGCGGCTCATGCAGCGGGACCCCAACCAGCAGCTACCCAGCACCCACGGAATTGACCCATAGACTCCCGGGAAGGTGACGGATGGGTGGTCGTTCAGAGAGCAAAGTTGCCTGTTGCTGGCGATCCATCGGTTGATATTATTCCTTCAGCTACGGATGAAGGATTCGTCCTCAGAGACCTTTTTTCTCCACGTTGCTGTCCTGGGGCACAGCATCCCTGGGGAAGGTAGAGCCTGTCACGACAAGCCCCGGGTGTTGTGGGGACAGGGAGCTGAGCCGGGACACACCAGCAGGTCAGTCCCGCACCAGATGATGCCATAAAATATTGCCATTAATTACAGCCTTGCTTGCCTGACCTCTCATCACCGCTCCCAGGAGACAGTGACAAAGCGACAAAATGGGGGGCAACAGTCTGGGGAATAACCCCCCATCTGTACAGAGCTCGGCCAGATAATCCCATAAACCTTCGCAGCACAGATTAAGATCAGAGAATCACAGAATCTTCATGGTTGGAAAGGACCCTAAAGATCATCGAGTCCGACCAAACCCCTACAATCTCTGTCACTAGAGCATGCCCTGAAGTGCCACATCTAGACGTTTCTTAAATGCCTCTAGGGGATGCTCCACACGTGCTCCCAAGATGTCCTTTCTTTGATGCCAGGGCAGCCAAAGTACCCCAAAACCTCCCAGTTTCTCTGGGACATGTGCAATGGTCCTGGCTGCGATGTCAGGGGACCAGGCTCGGTGGCACCAGGGTCCTGTCCCATTCCTGAGGACGTAAATCTATTACAAAGCCTTTATTAATAGCAGTGAAGCTCCCGTTAACTGAAGAAGGAAAAGCACGCGCTGGGCTCAGCAGAGCTTGAGTAAACAACAGCGAATGTAACACAGCAAATTAAATCCCAGCAGGGGAGACAAAATACCAGCAAATATCCTGTAATCTGTCTGCCTTCTACTGAATTTCTAGAGAATTTACATTCACCGGTGGTAAAACTGGGAGAGTGTCGGCGTGCGTATTGATGAGCGTGCCTGTGTTAAATGGGAAGCTGGCTTGGGAAATGTGGGTGCAAAGATGTTTTGTAATCCAACGTATACACATCGTTCCCTGCCTGGAAAAAGATTGAGGGATAAAATGGATGTGTAGATGCGCCCAAAAGCTGTTTCCATCTTGCACCAACTGGCAAAAAGAAAGTGAAAATGAGATCAGCCCAGCTCAGTGACTCTTTGTAATGAGAAATGTGTCAGGGATGACACATCCCAGAAACCTCACAAGAAGCTAAACAAAAGGAAATCTGTTACTGAGAAGTTAAAAGATGAGAAGGAAGAGAAAAATTGGTGTTGAAACCCATGAAATGTAACCATGGTCGATGAGGGAGAGGCACCAGCCCTGCTCCGGTGTGAAGCACGACCGGGTGCTCTCCGGAGATCCCTGCTGGCCCTGACCCCCACTGACCTGGGAAGGATGAAGTCCTCCTCCCCATTTGCGTGATGAGGTCTCACAGACCTCCTTGGTGTGCCCTGCCAGATGCCGGAGTCTTCTTGGAGGGGTCCTCACCTGCTGCAGCACTGCAAGATGCAGTGAAGGGGTTGCATGGGGACTGTCCCCATGCACTGGATGACCCTTGTGGTGGTGGTTGCCATTGTCATAGGAGCATAGAATCATAGAATCACAGAAGGGTTTGGGTGGGAAGTGACCTTTAAAGGCCATCGAGTCCAACCCCCTGCCCTGGGCAGGGACATCTCCCACTAGATCAGGTTGCTCCAAGCCCCGGCCAACCTGGCCTTGAACCCCTCCACGGATGGGGCAGCCACAGCTTCTCTGGGCAACCTGGGCCAGGGGCTCATCGCCCTCACAGCGAAAAAATCTAGGAAAAATTCTATCTGGTCTAAATCTATTATACCCAGTCTAAACCTTCCCTCTTTTAGTTTAAAGCCATTGCCCCTCGTCCTATCACTACAGGCCCTGCTAAAAAGTCTGTCCCCATCACTCATCCTTGGGAAGAAGACAGTGTCCATCGCACGGGCTGGGGTGGCCTCGCCGGCAGGAGAGGAAAGCACCCAAGAGCAGAAGTGGCTCAGAGCGCAGGGGGAAAGAATCGCAGAGGTTACAGGCGAGGGAGGTTTTGCGGCCAAGATCCCCCTCTCAGCCAGCTACAGCAGCATCAAGGCTGGGAATCATAAAATGACACGAATCATTCACCTGGTTGCATTTTCAAAGGCTGCCCAGGGCTTGGGAGCCATCGGTACCCCCAGAGACCCCCCCCGTCTTGCCATCCTGCTGCTTCCTGAGCTCTCGTGGGATACATCCCGCTCCGTGCTAAAGCAGCGTCTCGTTACATCTCGGCGCGGCTCCTGCCCTTGGTTTCTCCCCGCGTGAACTCCGGGTTTGTTTGTGCTGGCTGTTGTGCTCTGGGTGAAAGCGGTTCAGCTCAAGGACACGTGAGACGTTTGCCAGACAGGGAGCTGCCGGCTTTGCAAGTTTTACTCCTTCTCCCTAAGATTTCATGCAGTATTTTGAATAAAAAAGTTAGCCCTCTCCTCCGGACCATGCCAGATGCTGAGCGTACCCTTGTACGGGGGATGAACAGATGTGGTGCGTACTACAAAAAGGCCATATCTTGTGTCCTCGGTGGGAATTTTCCATTTTAGCACCACCTCCTGTGTGTTTGGCAGGGAAATATTCCCTACTTCAAGCAGCTCGAAACCTCAGGATAGGAGTTAAAGTGATGAATTACGTACGAAAAGCCCTTTCCCCAGTGGGGACCGGCCTTTCCGTAGGCTGCAAACACGTGCTCAAGTCTATGAAGAACACATCTGCCAATGGAAGTCTGAAGGAAGGCGATCCCAAACCAGAGTTTTTCCTCATTTGGGGGTTTTATACACCACAAATACCTTCCTGATAATTTTTTTCCTCCTTACTTTACTGATGCTTGGGCAGGAGTGAAAACTGAGAAAAGGATGGGCTTTTTGCTCCGTGTTTCCAAAGAGCTGTAAGACTTTGCAGGGGCGTTTGCTGGAGGAAAGGGGTGAAAGCAAGAAAAAGGCAGGGGGTAGAGGGGCTCCAGCGACCGACGGATGCAGACACACACCGATGAGAAAAACTGACTTTTCGAAGGGGAAGCTGTTGCAAAATGAAGAGCAGGAGGCGCTGCAAAAGCCTTGTAAACGCAGCCTGAGTGAAAGCCCCAATAGCTCCCAGGAGCACAGTGTTCCTGCAGCAGTCCAGATGTTGCTTGCTATATATTTTCTACAACTTCTTTTAAAAAAAACCACCCAAACCCCAATATTTTCCACCTGCACACACCGTCTGCCCAGGACCGTGGACATGATCCCCCACGCTGATGCTGAGCATTGCATGAGGAGCACCTACACACCAGTTCACTTGCTTCCTACACATTTATTTCCACGGGACGTTCCAGGGCAGCTCTTTCCTCCCTCCAGATTAACCAGTAGATTAGCAATCAAGGCAACCCCAAATTTTGGGGAGAGACCAGTAAGTTTTACTTCACCGGGAGCTGGGAACGACGCCGGCCACCCGCACGCAAGAGAGATTGATGGAAGGGTAGGTGCAGAGAAACGCTGCCGCGATGGACGGGGAACTGAGAGTAGAGCTTAGGAGAAGTGAAAAAACTTCCTGACCCAGCAAAAAGAGAGGCAGAGAGGAGCTGGTTACAAACACCCAGGGGGAAACACTGAGGGTAGAAGAGAGTTGGCGACATTACGGGGTGATGTTGGGACAAAGAGCAAGCGCTGGAGCAAGCCCCAGCCCAGTGCGGCCATCGAGAGCTGAAGCTGGCACGGGAAAGGGAAGAAACATGGATATTTTGGGCAGCGGAGGGGATTAATTCACAGAATCATAGAATCATAGATTCATTTGGGTTGGAAGGAACCTTAAAGGTCGTCTTTTTCCACCCCCCTGCCATGGGCAGGGACGTCTCCCACTAGACGGACTAGACGTCATTCTTCCATTATTTAATGTTAACGGACTGCAGAAAGTCGTCTTTATTACAGAGGCATCTTGCTTCTCTTCTTTTTACTGCCAGGTGGTTTTTACACCATTTGAAGCAGCATCTCCTGCTCACCCCGAGAGCAGGTATGGACTGGCACACTCCAACGGATGAAGGAAGCCCAGTGAAAAAGGAGATTATTTTCTGGAAGTCCCCAGACCAGCGGCTGGAGCCACGTCTGGCCCCGGCTGAGCTGCTCGTCTGCAGCCCGGCACCCGGCCGGCGACGAGCCTGCTCTTGCATCCCTGGGAACAAACTTGTCCCGGGGTTTCTCCAGCCAGACGCCCACTATCGATCCCTCCCGGAGGAGATTTCAGAGCCTCGCAGTCTTTGAATCACGTTTCAAGCCAGAAATTCCCCGCGTTGCTCCCTGCGTCTTAGACCACTCTCTCCATTTCTTGTGAAAATTAACATTTTCAAAGCCTGGGGGCTAACGACAGGTCCCGAGATGGGGAATGAGGCTCCCAAACCATACCTTTGAGTCTACATTTAGCAAGGCAATGGCTGGAGACACCGAGCATTTAATCCCCACGATGGCTGGAGCCAGGGCATGTGCCGGAGGTTCAGGATAAAGACGGGATGTGCTGCCGAGCTGCAGCGAGAACACAGCGCACACCGGCACCCCCAGAGATGCACTGGGACCAAACTGGGAGACAGGAACCACAGAGAGGGTGGGTTGGGATTTATTTTTGACGAGACCAAGGTCCCCAGAGACCCCCGGGCTGCTGCAGGGGGAAGGGCAGCAAACCAAGCAGCCCAGGAAGGCCGATGGCTGGGTGAGGAGTGCTCGGGTGAGCCAGGACGAAGCATTTCAGAGCCTGGAAATGCCAGCAAAGGCAAGAACACTCAAAGAACAGGGGGGAAAATGAAGAGAAACTGGTGTATATCGCAAAATATACAGCTGCTGCCTGTGGGCGGTGATGCAGGTGGATGCCACGATGGATGCCACAGCAGGGAAGTGACGCTCCTTTCTAACGTTTTTCACCTTTTCGCCGTCTTCTGCCTGAACACAAGACATCAGAGACCAGTGCAGGGCAGAAAAAAAATAAAAAATGCAGTCATGAAATTTCTGCACACAACTGATAAAAGGCCTTTTGGAGCAGATCGATACGGCTTAGACCACAGATGAGAAATCGGATCCTGATGGGAGCTTGGATAAAGGATGCTCCGTTGCCCACTGGAGCTGTACCAGCAAACGACGGGCGAGCTGCACTGCGCTGCCTCAAACGGATGCTTTATCAGGTTATCAAACAGCTGGTAGGGTGAAATACAGACATGAATTTTGATAAGCTCCTGAAGCAGCTCAGCTCTGGCCTGTTTGTGTGGCTGGGTATCCTTCGTGCTGCTCATAACCAGCCCTAAATGTTTCTCTTTTTTGCCTCATTTGCCGTTGTTCTTTGATTTGCTCCAACATCCTTCAAAAGCAGCGTGGGCAGCAGGGCGAGGGGGGGATTCTGCCCCTCTGCTCCGCTCGGGGGAGACCCCCCTGCAGTGCTGCCTCCAGCTCTGGGGCCTCAGCACAGGAGAGACACGGAGCTGTTGGAGCGGGGCCAGAGGAGGCCCCGGAGATGCTGGGAGGGCTGGAGCCCCTCTGCTGGGAGGACGGGCTGAGAGAGTTGGGGGGGTTCAGCCTGGAGAAGAGAAGGCTCCAGGGAGACCTTGGAGCCCCTTCCAGTCCCTCAAGGGGCTCCAGGAAAGCTGGGGAGGGACTCTGGATGAGGGAGGGGAGCCATGGGACGAGGGGGAAGGGTTTTCCACTGCAAGAGGGGAGATGGAGCTGAGATCTCGGGCAGAAATTCTTGGCTGTGAGGGCGGTGAGCCCCTGGCCCAGGTTGCCCAGAGAAGCTGTGGCTGCCCCATCCCTGGAGGGGTTCAAGGCCAGGTTGGCCGGGGCTTGGAGCAAGCTGGTCTGGTGGGAGGTGTCCCTGCCCAGGGCAGGGGGTGGCACTGGGTGGCCTTTAAGGACCCTTCCCACCCAAACCATACTATGATCCTTGACTGGCATTTTCCTTTTTGCACTGGACCTGGAACACTAAGCACAGCAGTGAAGAGCTCAGGGCCTGCCCGGTTTGGACACGAAGCAGCAGGACCTGACAGCATCAAGGTCCAGAGATCCCATCCATTTCCCAGTGCACTGCAGGGATTCCAGCTGGAGAAAGCCCATGGCACGGCTGCAAACCCATGCACATGGTGAAAAGGTGCCTCAGACACGTATCCAGGCGAGAAAGGAGTGAGGGAGGGATGTGCCCTTCTGACACGATCATTGCTCAAAAAGCACCAGAGGTAGAAGAGATCTAAGGTACATCCATACACAGACCTTGCAGAGAGTCTTGGGCATAACGTGCCTCTTTAACGATGAGAAACCTGCAAACCTGCTCAGTAACAGGACCAGTAAGAAGTTTTACAGCCTCTGCAGGCGGACATAAAGCATCCTTGAGCAACCCTGAGCCCGTGCCCCGAGGCGTCCCCAAATAAATCACGGAATCATAGAATGGGTTGGGTTGGAAGGGACCTTAAAGATCATCTAGTTCCAAGCCCCCTGCCATGGGTAGGGATGTGCTGATGGATTTCATCAGGTCGCATGGGCTTATGTACCTTCAGGTTCCTTAGATGGTCTCTGCTCCCTCTTCCTACAGCCTGGATGTACTGCCACGGACGGGGCAGCCTTGCCCCTGTCTAACCTTGCCCCTGTCTAACCAGATCCGCAGGGGCTGGAAGCAGAGGGGTGCAACAGCCCCCGCCCAGGGTGGGAGGTCTCCCCCACCCCATCCCGGCACAGCCAGCCCCATTGTCCCCATGCCCTCCAGGGAAACTATAGCTGAAACCCAACAGAAGCAGCAAGCGTGGTCAAGGTGTGATCAGCTGGGCTGTGGGAAGCACAGAGCCTTCTCCCAGCTTTTAACCTCACCTCTATCTGCTAAAAATCAAGGTTTTCAGGAAGGACAGGCTTGGCCCATGGCTGTCTCCCAGGAGGCTATGCCCACCTCCAAGGCTTAGAGCATTGGCTGGTTTAACAAACATACTATTTGCAAGACCCATGAGAAACCAAGAATCCTAATCATAGAATGTTTTGGGTTGGAAGGGACCTTAAACACCACCTAGTTCCAACCCCCTGCCCTGGGCTCCAGGGCCAGCCCTCCACAGGGCTTGTCCCCAGACTAAGCCCTCACCTCCAGAACAGCAAATGTACATAACAAATAAGAGGGATGCAGCCCATCACCTTGGTCACTGGGCTATTTGCACCTTCCCCCTCAGCTTGCAGAGCTGCACAAAAGCTTTCCCCCTGCTGTTAACCCTTTCCTGCTCCCCGCCATCAATTTTCTCAGAGCCAGGAGGGTCACATCGGCTTTTTCTAACCAGCACGGGGCTCCTGCCTTGAACTGGTTCCTCTCCCAAGCAATGCACTGCTGGAGAAGCTTGGGTTTGGCCAGGGTTCCCCGGGTGGCACCGACACTGTCCCAGCCCAGGTACAGGTCAGGTCCATGCTTGCATGGCATCCTCCCTGACAGCCCGCCAAGACCTGGGGTGAGAAGAGGAGTTGACGTAAAAGAAGCAGCAAAACTGTAAAAGAAATGAACGGCGGCAGCCTCGGGGCTTGGGAAAAACTCCCTGCAAAGGGAGAAATCAGTGGAGCTGCTGTATTGGAAAAAAAAGACTCAAATAAATAAGGGCAAGCAAAGAGGAAGCAACAAAATACATGTGCAGAAAGCCAGCGTGGAACAGGCGCGGGTAACATTTGTAATCGCTCCTTGTTGGGTTTTTTGTTTGGTTTTTTTTTTTTTTTTCCTTTAGCTCTGAAGCCATTGGAAAAAATCCAGCTCCTGAGCCAAAACAGGTTCAAGGAGTTTTGCGAAACACCGCGGGAAGAAGCAGCCTGTGGAAACTTCACATCTCCCGAACCCCATCCCCGCCCGGCGGCTCGCAGGCGGGACCCCGCGCCCGCCCGGTACCCGGCTCGTCCTCGGCATCTCCCGGCCGCGGCCAGGAGCCAGCGCTGCCGTACTCACGGTTTCAAGGACTCTCCCGATCTCAATCCCACCGCGTTGGGAGCAAAAAGTTTTCCTCGGGGCCGGCGGCTGCTGGGGCCATTCACTACTTTTACTTCCCAGCCTGGAGGTGGGGATGGGTGTGTGGAGGTGGGGCTTAGGCTGCAATTTCAAAAGCCGGACTGCATTTTAATCAAAACTTTTGCAATCTCTTTCGATAGGATTTTTTTTTATTTGGGGGGTTTTTGTGTGGGTTTGTTTGTTTTTTTTTTCTCTTCTCCTGAAGTTGCAATCCAAAAAATGACAGAGCTGCCTATGCGGTTTGCTGAGACAGGGCTTTGCAAACTGCTTACACAGTCCCAGTCCAAACTGGGCTTGGCTTTGACTCCGTCTCCTGGCTCCCGTCCCCTCTCCCCTCCAACCAAGAGTCCCATCCCTCCGGGGCTTCATTTTCTTATTCCAATTGCTTTATCTGCATTTATTTCTTTAATTTTTGAAGCTGTGGTGTTAGCCTGGGATTTGTGACCGGGAGTGTGTGTTTGTATAACCCCGGGATATTCATTTTTCAATAGCTCTCCCTATTGCTTTTTTCCACTGACCACTAAGATATTTCCAGATAAAAAAACAGAGGCACTAACGAACAGGCAGCCCCAGTTAAAGCTGTCAAAGGGAAGCTGGGATTTCTCCCGTTGGGGTTCTTTTGGTGCCTTTGTGTGTGTTTGGGTTGCGTGCAGGGGACGGCTGTGGGTGAGCACTGGGGATGTCCTCTCCTTGCTTGGGTCCATCTGGATGCTCTGCCTGGCTGCTGGCACGGCTCCTTCCCAACAGTCTTCGCTGTGTGTTCCTCCTCCCCTGGATGTTGGGTTTGCTCCATCTGCTGATGGCTTGTCTGGGGACGGTGACCTGTGTGTGCCCGCAGTGCCATGGATGGAGCTGGCCTTGGACATCTCTGTGCCACAGATCTCTCATAAGGGAGATGAGGTGCCGCCTGCACTCGGACACCATGAGAGGAGACAGAGCTACCAACTTGTTCTGGAAATGCAGCAGTGAAGGAAAACTCGGTGGTCCGTTTTGCATAAACAGGGGTGTAGAAGTTCTTGTAGAACCTGGTAGTCACCATTGAGCATCACTGGCTCGTCACAGCCAGGGAGACACCCACAATCTTCGGGTGAAGGCAACGGGAGAGGATGCAGTCCCCAACAGGAGCAGGCTGGAGGGGCTGTGTTTAATCTGTGAGCTTGGAAATACATCTGAGCACCCAGGTGAGGACGCTTGCCTTAACCACCCCGTGAGCTTGATCCACCCCAGGAGGCTCCTCTCGGTCACCTCTCCAGAAGGAGGTGATGGAAACATCACCAAATCCCCCTGGAGATATTGCAGGTGCTCCAGAGAAAGGCATAAACTGATCCTTTCAAATCAGGTCCCTGCACATCCATCCCCAAGACCTCTGGTCCCGCTGGCCTTTCGCAGCTTCAAAAATCAGCATTCCCACAGTTTACAGGGCTCTCCTCACCAGCCCTAACCCTGCTCATACATTTCCCTGCTCAGAAAATCCAGGAACCTCACCGCAACCACCTGCAGATGGACTAGCTCTGATGCAGAGCCCGATTTATAAAGCTTTTAGGTGGGACTGGGAAGATGGTCCCTCTCCAGCTCCCTCCTCCTGCCACTGTACCATGGTGGTGCGAAGCCCAGGGGCTGCTCAGTGATCTGGTAGCATGGAAAGGAGGTCATGGAGGGAAAGATTTTAGTAGGGCAACCTCAGTTATGGATTCTCCGAGGCTCAGCCATGCTGTCCATCCAGGGGAACCCAGGTTTGGTAGCTCTCAAGAACTGCTGCAGCCATCGCTGCCTTCCTTGAGCTTTCAATGGGATGAAGAGGGCAGCGCAAGGCTGACATGAGATATTGGGTCCGGGCAATTAATGCTGAAGGTTTTTTACTGCTTTGCTTCATAAACCCAAGTCCCTGGAGGTTACATTTTCAGGACCAAATGCCGTGAGACTCCATGAGCTGCTGCTCTCTCAGTGGATCATGCACTCTTATCCTGCACACGCTTTTGCAAGTTCACTCTATAGTCTCCATAAAAGCCATTTGTGTGTATCTTTTTCAAAAAAAAAAAAACCAAAACAAAACACCCAACCAAACAGTTTGCTTTGAACCTCTTCAAACACCTGGATTTCAAATGATTTCAGAGCTCTGGAGGACTGAGTCCATCCCTTCACCTGCTGCTACCCCTTGGCCAAAACACTGCACACTGCCCGGGCACTGCTGCCGGTTCCTCCCACTGCCTTCCTCGAGGCTGCCGGGGTGTACACGGCCTCAGCGGCCCCAAACGTCAGTGTCTGGGGCTGGAAAGGTGTGCACGAACCCAGGTGAGGCTTTGCCAGGGCAAATTCACACTTGGATTTCATGACGTTGCGGCCTGGGGACCAGGGCAGCTGCAAAGTCGCATCCAAGGAGAACACAGAATCATAGAATCATAGAATTGTCCAGGTTGGAAGGGACCTTTCAGATCACCGAGTCCAACCATCAACCCAACACTGACAAAACCACCACTACCCCATGTCCCTCAGCACCACGTCTGCCCGGCTTTTAAATACCTCCAGGGATGGCGACTCCACCACTGCCCTGGGCAGCCTCTTCCAATGCTTGACAACCCTTTCGGGGAAGAAATTTTTCCTAATATCCATCCTAAACCTCCCCTGGGGCAACTTGAGCCCGTTTCCTCTTGTCCTATCGCCTGTTCCTTGGGAGAAGAGACCGACCCCCCCTGGCTACCCCCTCCTTTCAGGGAGCTGCAGAGAGCGAGAAGGTCTCCCCTCAGCCTCCTTTTCTCCAGGCTGAACACCCCCAGCTCCCTCAGCCGCTCCTCACAAGACTTGTTCCAAGGCACCAGGGGAGATGGAGAGACCTTTGGTGGGTTCTCCATTCTCTTTTCATCCCCAAAGCCATGGGAAGCTCCCAGGTGGAAACTCTGAATGGGATATTTTCCAACTCAGGGTTGTGGTGCAGCACAAGAAAGGCACGGCCCCATTTTTCCTGCCGGCATTTCTCATTGCGGTCTGACGGATGGGACAGACCAGCCAGGGGAAACGGGGCACATCAGAGGGACTTGATGTTTCCAAAGGGAAGATTATCTGCTTTCCCTGTGCAAGCTCGTTAAATAATAATTAAACAATTGCTTTATTAGCTCTAGCAGCAGAGATACATTTGCTAAGTAGGAGACAGCCAAATCAGTGCGTTCAAAAATGCTCTTCGCCCGAGTGACCCTGAGCTGTCCTCCCAAGCAGGGCTGCATCAGGCAGATAATGCACTGCAGAGAAAATAAACTTTATCAGCTCTCGTCGGCTCTACGGTATCTCAGGAAGGCATTATTAGATCTAAAAACCCATATTATTAATATTTCACAGCTGCATAACTCCTTTCTTTCCAGAGAGGCTGTGCGGTGTGCACAGACAGCCCCTCAGGACCCACAAAACGTGGTTTATTTTGGGGTGGGAGGTCAGAGCTCCTCGACAGGGGGAATAACCCAGTGGGAAGAGGAGACTCTGCAAAGCGGTAAGAAGCAGACACCCAAAAAGGCCCGGCCGAGTGGACCCTTACCCCCCTCATGCCTAGAGAGCGGCAGGGAAACGTGGACACCCCTTTCAGCAGCAATATCACGAAAGAAGAGCACCATCTATTGACTCCTCTTCCTCAGCACCTCATTTCTAGCTGCTGGGAGCCTGCATGAATTTTGCCAGCGCATCCAGCCGTCCCAGGTCCCCAGCATTTGCCAGAGCATCCTCGTTTACAGAAGTGCATCATCTCATCAGAGCAAAACTCTTTCATCCCACTGGTCCAAGCTGGCCACTCGATGGCCCAGCACCAAGTTACATCTCCATGGTCAGACAGGCTCCTCCTGCAGCCCCAAAGGCTGCTCGCCCGTCTTTTCCCTTGGAGGATGCAAAGAGCTTTCTGCAAAGCGTTAGACCTGGAGGTGAATTTGGCTCTAAGCTAATGAATCCATGTGTCGGTGGGTGCATCCAGCCCGGCTGTGGTCACCAGGCAACCCCCCCTGTGCAAGGGGTGTACAACAGCCACCGTCCCCTTGGGCTGCAGGAATTCAATTAGCTATATATTCATTAGCTATATATGAATGAGCAATACGTATTAGTATTGCATCGTGTGGGAAAGGGATGCAGGTGAGCCCCTGGCCCAGGTTGCCCAGAGAAGCTGTGGCTGCCCAGCCCTGGGGGGGCTCAAGGCCAGGTTGGACGGGGCTTGGAGCAACCTGGTCTAGTTGAAGAAGTCCCTGCTCATGGCGGAGGGTTGGACTAGATCACCTTTAAAGGTCCCTTCCAACCCAAACCATTCTGTGAATCTGTGATTCTAAAAAGCCAATGAACTCCTCAGAAGGAAAGCGTTTCTCCTGGCGTCCAAGCCGCGTGGCTCCCAGCTCGGAGTTGTCTCCTGCCTGCTGCTGCCACTCTCTGACCAAGAGCTTTCCTGCAGTTATTTCAGCTTTTCGGTAGCTGCAAGCCTTTGACCTTCAAATATTTGGATGTGCGGACCCCGAGTGCATCCCGTGGGAATGAGGAGGATAATTCCTGTTGAAAAGTGAGCATTAAGAAAGTCCCAGTGACTAAAACCAAAATGGGCTACATGAAGCGCTTTAATAAAAATAAATTATACCAACCTCATTACAGCCAGTTCCATGCTGTTAAATCCTCCAGAGGATGTGGTGGAAGGACTATTTCTTGGAACAATTAAAACCAGTTTGCAGCAAATGATAGCAGCACTTATCTTGTGCAAAGAGATTATAAAATTTCAACTGTGTGAGATTTTAAGTGTCCACGGATGAATAAACTGGGGCTTCCAGCATGGAAGAGCACACTTTAGCCAGCCCGTATCTGCCCAGGCTTTGCTGGTTACCCCAACTGTGCTCTAGATCCAGGAGCTAAACTGGGTTGGCAAGGGAGCAGCTCAGTGTCCTGCACTGGAAATGGGACACATCCCCACGTGTGGGGCTGAGGCTGATGCTTTTCTGCACATGGCGTTGGGAAAAACCGGGATTAGGACCGGGGTTTTACATCGGAGCTCTGCTGACGTCTTAGAGATCCCAAATCCCAGACGCAAATGTTTTGAATTCTGCCAAAATTGTTTGCAGAGCTGGGATCTAAACTGGGTGGGCTGGAGTCCACCGGTGGCCATTGGCCGCCCCGCTTCTAGATATTTTTGGGGCTGCTTTCTGAATCCCTGCCTCCCCTTTTGCTGCAGGCAGGAGTCGCAGGGAGAGCTGTCGGGAGCCGCAGCACCAGCGTCGGTGCTGAGTTCAGAAGAGGAAAGACAAAGACAAAAACAGAGGCTGAACTCGTGGTTCCCTTTCCTGTCCCTCGACCACGGGACCTTCCTTCCTGCCCTGAAGAAAGAGGAATCTCGTGGGCTGTGCAAATGCAGTGAGGAGTATCCTCGTTATTCCACCGCTGAACTTCATCCTGAAATTCCTCTCCATATATTCATCCCGAAATACTTCTATATATATTCTTCCATAAGGAAATGTCAAGGCATACATTCAACCAAAATTTCAGTTCTTATGAATGGGCAGAGCCACCGGGACACACAGGAGAGTGAATTGCGACACAGCTGGGTTTCAACATCTGCAGCAATAGCTGGGAAGGGGCAGAGAGAAATCCTGCCCTGGGTAAGGAGAAGGAAAGCAAAAGAAAGGGAAAAAAATACAACTTTCCCCCGTTCTCTTCTTGCGAAACCGCCAGCCCGCGCCCTTGGGCGTAACTATTTTGGGACAGCATCGCCCGCGATGTGTGAGATGCCTTCAGTCTCGGAAAATCTTTCAAAAAATATGAGAATGGGTTTTTTTATGAATAACACAGAAGCAATGATGTTTCCTGAAGGATGTGCTTTGACTTGAAAACTTTCCAGCAGGGGATTAACGCCGCGCTCAGAGGCTGCCGGAGCTCAGAGCATTTATGTTGCTGCGTAATTGCACAAGATGCACTTCTTGGAGAGTTTCGAGTCTATTATGCACTTCACTCCTGGGGGAGGTGGTGTCAGAGACTGCGATTTATGGACAGAGGCCATCATCCTGTTTGTAATTCATTTTTTTTTTTTTTAAAAAAAAAAAAAAGAAAAAGAAAGCAGCTTGCAAGTCATGATGCTTCGCAGCCTGGGCCAGGTTCCCACCCCTCGCTCCATCTGAGTGCTAGGTGTTAGTTAGGGGAACTAATGGCATTATATAAAGGCAAGTGGCTAAAACGTGAGTGTACTGCACATAGCAAGAATGCACCGAGAGAAACATCTGGTTTCCTATTTTCTTTCTTTTTTTTTTTCTTTTTTTTTTTTTTTATGAAGGATGTCACACAAGTGGGAGCATCGCAGAAAACAAGATCTTTCCTTGGTGGAGGACATCAACTGGGAGAGCACCTGCACCCACCGCCCTTTCAGCACGACTTTAAAATGCAGAAGGTGCTTTTCGACGCCTTCGTCGACCACGCCGTCCTTCTGCTGAGCCTGCAAATGGGTTCTAATTAATGTCATTCGTGATGGCAGTAGTTTTTTGGAAGCTTCATGTATGGGAAACTGCCCCCTGCCCATGTCCAGCATTGGCAGCTCCATCCACATCTAATGGGGAGATGGAAGGTCCCGCCATCCCCTGCCAAAGCCTTTCTGTCCGTGTAGGCTTACAATTAGTCTTAATTGCTTCTAACGACCTGAGTGCCGATAGCAATGCTATGAGGAGGGGCAGAGTTTCTCCGAAGAAGGATCTTACTGAAAAGTAAT
Source organism: Chroicocephalus ridibundus (assembly GCF_963924245.1). Lineage (NCBI taxonomy): Eukaryota > Metazoa > Chordata > Aves > Charadriiformes > Laridae > Chroicocephalus > Chroicocephalus ridibundus. The sequence continues at coordinate 9,568,628 of NC_086284.1, forward strand.
TAGTCACCAAGCCAGACTGCGCAGCGGTTCGAGCCGGGTGCTTAATAATTGAACGAGTTCCTGTTTCTTGGAAGCGTTTGTAATTTGCAGTTGTTATTGAAGTGAAACTTTACAGGAATCTATACGCAGAAATCCTTAGAACGGTGCCTTTATCAGCCCTCAAAGTTATCTAAATTCTAGTACATTTTGTCTTTACGAGAGTGGCTTAAAGAAATTACTATGTAAGTAAATGTTATTACAGCCCTGATAAAGCACTGTATTCTTCCCATTTTCACCAGTATCCTTTGTCTCTTTTTTTTTTTTAAAGATGTTTGCTATCGCCTATCAATTGGAATATGATCCCACCAAGCCTAGACGCAGTCAGACCTAAAGGGATGAGAAATTAGTTGGCTTTTAGGATGGAAAAGTCCTTGGGAAGGAAAGCCGGGCTGCGTGGCCCAGCAAGGAGAGATGTACTGCTTGGGCTAAAATAATTTAAAAAATCATTTTGGCATTGCAAAAGCCCATCTGGGAGAATTTCAGTTAAAAATGTGCAGGGACAAGAGATACCGTCCTTCATGAAACGCAGCCCATGGAATGAATGAGACATGAAAACATTGGGGCAAGAAAAGGGCTCATGGATTTTGCTCTCTGCGATGCCACCAGTTGGATATCGCTGAAACCAGGGAGTGATGCTGCAAGGATGCAGGGGATGGGGAAGGGCAGATCATCTCCAGCAGTTTCCACATTGGGTTTCCCCCCTCAAAAAAAGCTAATATTGAATGCTAAAGATTATTTTTTTTTACCATGTCCTCACCAGGACAACCCAGTAATAACAAAAATCATCCTGAAATTGCTCTGCCCCAGCACAGACTTTGCTGGGGAGAAGGAGGCTGGTGGAGATGCAAGAGGGTTGCACGGCGAGCAGGTCTCTGCACAGAGACTCGCTGGCTTTCATCCGTAAATCCTGAATGAGGAGCAGAGGCAGCAAATGAGGAGAGCAGGGAAGGAGAAGGATTCCGATCAGGACCTAGACCCATGCAGAAATAGGGTTAGTCCTGACAGGGGTAGAAAAGAGGGATGAAGATGATGATGGGTCAGTCCACCCAACATCCCAGATGTCTGTATCTTAACGCAAGGTGTGTGGAGGGGAACAGGAAAAGCTGGAAGCCTGAAGTTGGGTCAATGGCTCATTCTGCCCCACCAGAGACTCAGCAAAACCATCTCCATAACTAGAATATTAATAGAAAAAGAACTAGAGTTTTCAGGAAGGGCAGACAGGAGCAAAAGAGGAGCATGATGGTTTCCATACCATCACAGAGGTACAGATTTATTCTGAAGTTCAGACCACGCCAAGAGTTAGACCAGCTGAAAGTCTGTAGGAAATGGGACAAGAAAAAGAACACTGTTGTGTGGGTCTGCTACACATGAAGATCAGGTGGAGGAAGCTTTGCAGGCAGCTAACAAGGTCAAAAAACCCTGGAGTTTACACAAATGAGGGATTTTCAGTTCAAGGAATGGATGGAGAGTGTTGTAAGAGCATCATCTGGCGCTCTGGTCTCAAGCCAAGAAGGAAACTCAGAGAAGGTGGGAACTAGGTGAGATCGCTGGGACAATACTGAAGAGCAGCAGGAACACATAGAGGGGATGCCTCCCGCAAGGATGGCTACCAGAGCCGCAAGGATGGCCACCAGCACATGGAAAGGGGGTGATATTCTGCTCCATGGTGGCGTTGCCAGCTGACGCTGCTTAATGGCTTTTTCCACGTCAATGTTCATCAAAAGGTCAACTGCAGCTGTGAGCAAAATAGACACCTACAGTGGAGGGGAATGGACAGAGCCAAAAATGGTGAAAGAGGAGTTTGGGGAGTGCTTGGATAATCTCAGTATTTTAAAATTGCTTGGGCTTTATTTTGGAGGACTAAAGGACAGGGTGATTTCCAGCGCCGGCTTTGGAAAGTCATGGTGAGAGGCTGTAAAACCTGGTCAAACGCAGAGAAAAGCAGCTGAGAAAACAGGCAGGAGCCCCGCTAAGCCCCGTCGTGCCGGCTGCGTGCGGAGATAAGCCAAGCTTAGAGCCAGCTATTGCTGAGAGCCAAGGAGGGACGGTGTGAGCAGAGCCATGGTGACATTCAGCAAGCTCCAATGTCCTCTCCGTCAGAGCCTCTGCCTGGGCAGGATGACACAGAATATCCTCAAAGTATTAAAACTTAATTATTTTCTTTCTTCATTTCCAAGTGACCAGCAAGTCTCAGAGCAAAGCTGACATGTTCCATCACTGATCTGTGTTTTACACGAAGAGAGCCTCCCATGAGCAGGACACTTGGCCACCTCTCGAAGGGCTGAGCTCAGCTGTGGCAACATCAGAAAAATACCTCCCAGGCACAACGACACCTTCTTAATTAGGCAGACTAATTGGATTTTCTAAATGGGAGAGGAAAAGGTCCACATACAAGCAATTATCCTGCTTGTGAGGAACTCTCAAAGGTTGCAGGAGCAATTAAGAAGAGGACACCCATGTCTAGGTGGCCAGTAGCCCACCTCCTCCATGGGATGGTCCAACAGTGGCCCCAAGAGTATAGTGGTCCATGTCTAGGTGGCCAGTAGCCCACCTCAGCCATGGGATGGTCCAACAGTGGCCCCAAAATTAACAGCTGTCCCTGGATTTCTCTTCCACGGATATCCCAAGTCCTTCCTTGAACTCCTGTTGGCTTTATCTCGCAGTATCCTGTGGGAGGGCGTTTCAAGGCAGGATGGGACCCTGAGTGAAGAGCCACCTCCTCTTGTTTGCTTTGATGCACCCACTGGTGGCTTCACTGGGTGTCCCTGAAGTCACTGTGCAAATTTGGGCATTTAGGTTGCCCAGAGAGGTGGGAGATGCCCCATCCCTGGAAACATTCCAGGCCAGGTTGGACGGGGCTCTGAGCAACCTGGTCTAGTTGAAGATGTCCCTGCCCATGGCAAGGGGTTGGACTAGATGGGCTTTAAAGGTCCCTTCCCACCCAAACCATGCCATGATTCCGTGATTCTAACGTGAGGTTTGCAGGGCTGTGACCAGCCCATGTCTCATGGTAGGTTTTCACCTCACCAAGTGGAGATTTCCACCTCCAGGTACCTCCTTTGGGCTCAACAGGAAAAAAAAAAGGATGCTCTGAGGATGTGATGCCCTGACCCATGCAGGTGACAGTCCCGTTTGGAGGGGGAGGCTGGACTAGTGACCACAAAGGTTTTTCCAGCCAACCCTTCCAGAGTCTGCACCGAGCGTCCAGGGCAGACGTTGCAAACCCCGCTGGTCCTTGCTCCACCAGCACATTTGTCCCAAGTCCCTGGGCTAGGCATGGCTGTGCTGATATAGTCCTGAATCCTTTCTTGTCTCATAGAACTGTGCAAGGGAGGATCAAAAGGGCAACCATCGTTCATAAATCCACTTGTAGGTGAAAACCTGAATGCTGGAGCTTTTGCATGTGACTGATGGACACTGCAAGGAAGTAAGACATGAGGGACTCACACCCAAGAGGCAGTCACCTGGGACATGTATCCCCCCAGAATAACTAGGTGGGGGCTATTTACCTGTGGAAAAGCTGGTGGGAACATGCAGAGCCATGAGCTGGTAGTTACTACTGCTCCTCGGGATGGACATGGACGATAGAGATGATGGATGGATGGATGGATGGATGGATGGATGGATGGATGGATGGATAGATGGATGGATGGAAGGAGGGAGGGAGGGATAATGTTTTTAAACTGAAAGAGGGGAGATTTAGATGAGATATTAAGAACAAAATTTTCACCATGAGGGTGGTGAGCCCCTGGCCCAGTTTGCCCAGAGAAGCTGTGGCTGCCCCATCCCTGGAGGGGTTCAAGGGCAGGTTGGACGGGGCTTGGAGCAAGCTGGGCTGGTGGGAGGTGTCCCTGCCCAGGGCAGGGGGTGGCACTGGGTGGTCTTTAAGGTCCCTTCCAACCCAAACCATTCTGTCATTCTATGGATGGAAGGATGGATGGAAGCAGGGAGGGGGGGTGGATGGATAGATGGACAGAAGAAAGAATGGATGACCTCTTCTGCCACTGGCAGAGAAGAGGAGGGGTCCGGCGGGTGCTGGGGGCGCTGGTGCCCCCATGCCGGGGAGCTGTGTTCCGGTGTGCCGGGGGGTGGCAGTGTGAGTGCAGAGAAGGAGGACGCTCCCTCCATGCAAGCAGGGAGCCTGTGGACTCCCGGAGTCGGGATGCCCTGAGCCCCCACATCCTTCACCCCACAGCCCAGCAGGTCTCCAGGGAGTCCTGGGGCCGGGGATGAATTTTATTTCTGTGCACGTCCCTGGGCAAAGGCAGGAAACAAAAAAAAAATAATGAATGTAACTAACAATTTTCAGCTAGACAAAGGGAAAAACCAAACTGCAGTTCTGGTTTCTCGCTGCTCACGGTTTCGTGTGAGCAACGATTGCACCCACCTGTGTCTTGAGTGGATTCTTGGGGACACCCCAGCTTCCCGCCAGCCTCAGTTTCCCCTTCGGCAAAGTCAGGGCTCTTCAGACGAATTTCCCAGTGACTCAAGTCACCGCCACCCACCTCTCACCTCGCTGCACAGAAAACCCCCAGCCCTGCCTATAAATTTGGGGCCGCTCACCCCAAGAACACCCCGCAGTCTGTGGGGTACGAGCTGCGTGAGACCGGCTGTTCTTTGGGGTATCACTGAGTCCTTCATCCCTTTTTAACAGGATGGCACATGCCTCTGGAATGGAAAAAACAACAGAGGAAGGAAGCTGTCATCCTCACCCTGCCCCAATACTCCTTGTTTTTGCAGCTTGAGCTGTGGGGGCAATTTATATGGAATTCACGCGCTGTAGGGAAACGCATTTTTATGGCATCCAAATACTGATTAGATCCAACCGTCTCACTCACCTTGTTCATAGCATATCCACTTATTAATCTTCCCTTATTCGGCTATTTTATTAAGAACTGATTGAGCACGCTTGGCAAAACCAGGTAGCTGAAGAGTGACATCCAGCGTTTTATGCACGCAAGACGAAATGAGCATTTTTCTACCTAGAACTTCTGAAATTCGAAATCAATGGTGTGGTCAAGAATCTTTTAAATCGGGGCAAGCTGGGTTCATTATTCCAAAAGCATTGGTTTGCTCCTATACAGGATGACTCCCAGCAAGGGGCAGGGTGGAGGGGATGAAGATAAATTGAATCTGATATTTGCATCACCCCCAGCAATAGGACCAGGGGATGCTCCCTGAAACCACTAGAAGACTGGTTTAAAACAGGAAAGCTCTGGTTTTACGCAGTGGGCAAATCCTCAAGGATTTACAGCCCACAAGGTTGTCGAGATGCAGAGGACCAGCAGGTCAAGCAGATGGACAACAGGTCCATGAGCAGATGGCGAAGGGACGGTGTGACAGTGTGGGCTGCTGGGGCAATATGAAGGCAATGGAGCCCGGGAAGGGGCTCTCTCCATTAGCATCTCCTTTCCTAGTTTATTTTTATGCAGACATGTTATTTTTATTTTCTTTAAAAAAAAATAAATAGTGAAATAAAGAGAGAGAAAGTTATTTCAGATGGCATCAATGTAAGAAATTTTGACATAAGTGAATTCTTCGCCGGATCATTTCTCTTTACATCAAGGATATCTGTGAAAATGAAAGTATTTTCCAGCAAGTCATAATTAGGAGAATGAAAGCACTTGTGCTACGCTGGGACACCCACAGGGTACACCAGTGTCCACGGCTTTACTCATAGAAAAACAAAAAGTGGCTCCAGGATGATGCTCCACACCTGCAGAGCAGCCCAAAGTGTAACCTCTCTCCACAGACCAAGTCACCCAGAGCTTCTTAACTTGATAGGGCTCAAAAAAAAAAAAATAGTTTAAAGGGTTTAAGAACTTTAAAACTCCTACTGTGTGCTCACCGGGACCTGTGCAACTGGAGGCTCAGGCTCCCCGAGGCTTTGGCACACTCCAGCACCCGCCGCACAAGCCCTGATTACGATGTCCCTGGGTATTAATTATTCTGAAAAACATTTCTCAAACTCCAAAGACCTGCAAGCCACCAAGAGACCAATTTGCGCTGTTTTCACTGGCATTGCCACCCGAGTGTAAGAATTAGTGTTTCGAAACAAACATGTTTGGAAACGCAACTTCTCCTGAATGTTTACGGGGAGTATTTTTAAAACGAGGACCCAGGAGCTCCGTCGTCAGGGGCACCATGTCACTTGGATGCAATGAGAAATTCAGGGGGGGAATTACTCCAGGAGGTGTACATTAGAAAATGCACGGAAATGAGTAGAGTCATCACCTGTCCTGTTCACGCTGAGCATGATTGTGGCTTAGCGTTGGCGTTACTTGCTCTTGTGTCCATGGAGCAGGGCCAGATCCTGCCTCCTGCATAGGGAAAGGGGGACACACGCCCTTCTGGCACCAAGAGGTGCTCCAAGAAGTGACCACAGAAACCAGATGACCGGGGATGAGCATGCGAGGGGGGACAGGGTAGGAAAATTTTGCAGATCAAGGGAAGGTGAGGGTGGGACATGGAGAGTTAGGGGTCCAGGGAGAGGAAACCATAGGGAGCACCACGGACACTCAGGCCATGGCAGACAGTGGAGGAGAAGTGATTCATAAGCTGGAGGAGCAGAGTGTGGCAGTGAGGGAAGGTAGCTCAGATAAGTCTGAGGGCAAAGGGAAGGAGGAAGAAGACAAGGAGATGAAAAGAAATATCTTATGGGTTTTTAAGTAATGAACTGAGCTGAACCAGCATGGGGCTTGGCTCTCCTGCCATTCCAATGGGTGGTCCCAGCCAGGAAGAGTGGGAGCTCCCAGGGGAAAGGACTTGACCTTCAAGAGGCACCAGGGTCTCATTTGCTGCCCTGTCCCACAACTGGCCAGAGTGCTCGGGAGGGGGATGGCGTGGGGAGGCTGCTGCTCAGAGCAACTGTAGTACAGGGAAGGGATTTGTCCCCCACCCAAACACTGTCAGAGATTGCTGCGAGAGGTCATGGTGTCTCCATCTGTGGAGATGTTCAAAACCTGAGTGGACACAGTCTTGGGCAACCTGCTGCAGATGATCCAGATGATCTCTAGAGGTGACTTCCAACCTCAACAATTCTGTGATTTGGTCTTACAGAATTTATTAGCCTCCTTTGCCAACATCTACTGGTCACACTTGAGCAAGTCCCCGCAGCTTCATGGGTAGCATTTTCATGGTGCAATTTCTCCAGCTGTAATAGATGTCTGCTTCTGAATGAGATGAGTTCCCCCAGAGGAGCATCTCTCCCACCATGACCTGGAGCAGGAAGAGGGACCTCAGATCTGCTGAGGGTATAACCATTTGTGCTGACCTCTCCATCCTCCCCTGACCATGGCCACCCCACCTGGGACAGATGCAGACACCACGGTGGGGATGGCACCAGGGTCCTACAGAACCTGGGAGGAGATATCTCAGATGCCACCAGCCATTGTTGTGCTCAAGACCATACAACATTCAAGTCTAGCGGACTGCTGTGAACCAGTTGGCACCTTGAGCATCTCCGTCCTGTCCCCAGGGAAGCCAGTGATGACATTTTAAGCCGGAGCAGCTCTTAGTCCTAATTATGTGGGTGTTTCACAGAATCGGGTAGTTTAATAAAATTGCCATCCTGAAGGAGGGATTGGTGTCCTGTAACATATTTTTCCACCAATTTGTTGAGACTGAGCAGAGGCTAGATAATCCCAGGATCATTTATAGTGGGTGTATCCGAAGCTACCCGTAACTAAAAATTAAATGAGAACTGACAAGACAAGATCCCAGCTCAAACAGTTTATAATCAGCAATCAGATCCTCCTTTGTGCTATGCAAGAAACATTTTGTTACCTGTTATCCTAGAAGAATATTAGAACTAAATGTTAGGGAAATTTTTCTCATCCATAGTCTAAGCTCAGGAAACCACAGTTACGTGGGTTTTCCTGCTTGGAAACGTAGCTGGTGTCCTCCTGTTAGTCCCTGGAGCAAGATGTGGACTGCAGGATAACATCCACGGCACAAATATGATGGACAAGGTGTGAACCTTGCACCAAAACCTCAACAAGTGTCGTGAGCACTCGGAGGCTCTCAAGGACATGAAGTCCAATCAGGAGGAACTTTGCACAGCTCCACCATATTACTCGTTTCTGGCTGTGATGGCTTTCAGTCAGGACGTGACTGGAGACTGGCAGGGGGTGAGATATTAATGAAAATATGTGGAGGATTCAGAGATGCATGTAAACCACCCACTGAATCTTATTTCAAAGATTCTGTTTAAAAACTGACCCAATCTGGCATGAATCCCACCTTTACAAATGAAAACAAACTACGGTCCATCTTTGTGTCCTCACGTTCCCCAAAAGGTCTCAACCTCTTGCCAAGCCCTCAGTGATGCTCTCCTGATCCCAGCTCCCCTAGTCTTGAGGATTCAGACTCAGGATGTTGGACCCAAAGAATTGGTGTCCCCCCACCCTATATTCTGGCTTGAGTGAGCAGAATTGAAGGGAGCTTCCTGGGCAAAATGACTTTGAGGACACACTCCAGGAGCACCACCAGATCCCACCACCTGGCAGAACTTTCCATCTCTTTCATTTACCAGAGACATGACTGCAATTCAGAGGAATAATTGGGTCGGAGCAATGTAAATGAGACTGGTTTAAGGTTTTGTATCTAGATGTTCCTGAGCTGCAGGTCCTTGCATTATTCACAAATTTCTAAAATAGTAATTAAATCTGTATTTTTCTGTATGGTGTCTAAAGATGCATCCTGCACCACAGAAGACTGAGCATGTCAGACCCTATCTACACAAGACAGGATTTAGCCCTTTCTAACTGTCATCCCACAACTTTCACTTAAGGATGGTTAGGGGACAGTGGAGATATTTATGGAGGAATCTGGAGCAAGAGGATGTTGGTCTGGGAGGACATTTGGAGAAGGTGTTTACTTTAGTAACTATGAATTGCCCCTCAAAGGGCAACATCCCCCTCCACTGACTTTAGAGCCAGGTGGCAATGTCTTCTCATGCCACGTGCCTGGATTTACCAGTCCACACAGTTCCCAGGGGCTGTCATTTTTCCCCTTGGCCTCAGCCATACTTGACAAAGCCTCCAAAAGAAGAAGCTGTGAGGTTTAGAGGTGATGGTCTCAGGGCAAGGAGATGGGCTGCTCACAGAAGCAGCCCAGGGATGGCTGAAGTTGTCACCTGGTTGTCCATGTAAAGTGGTTGTATGTTGGCCAACATACCTAGACATACCTAAGCATGGTGCATGGAGCAGGCCTGGGCTCCTGTTCGAGGTGAAATTAAGAACCAGAGGCCAACATACAGGGATGGCACGCAAGGAAACTCCTGAGCAGCCAGAGAAGTTGCCCAGCCCAGTCCCATGCACGTTGTATTTCCAATTGCCCGCTCCTCCTGCACCAGCTTGACCTGAAAATCCTGGAGAAAGGAGACAGAGTTGGAAAAGATACAGATTGGGATCCTCTGTGGTTGTGTTTGCATTCGGGCATGCTCATGCGTTTGAGCGAGCTGCTGTTGGCCCCACCTGAGAACTGCTCCTCTGCCTTGGCCATATACTATATCTTCAGTGTTCACCTTGGGTGGTGTAGAGGGGGAGATGAGACTTTCACACCCTCCAGAGTGCAACACAGGCATTGGAAGGGTCAGTATTGAGCCATTGGAAGCTCCTCCAAATTTGAGAAGAAAAGACCTGTCTTCCTCCAGTGTTTCTCCACCAGCCATTGCCCGGGCCTTGACACAATGACACACTTCCATCACACAACAAACTTCATGTGGTGAAAACTCTTGTCTATGCAAATCTGTTGCACGATCTCCACCTGCTGTGACCTGCGGCGTGCAATGAGGGGATTCAAAACTGCTCTGTCGGGAAAATAACATGTTGGTCTCCCAGCTGAAGGCGAGAAAACATCACGGAGAGCATCTCTGGGGAGCATCTTTGGGTGGGGAGAGGGGCAGCACGTTCATGTGTGTTCAATATCAGTAGTGGCTCTGCCCGTTGATATATTGCAGGAGCTTTGCACTTATCGCTACGGATAACATTAAGGAAGGAGAAGACCTTGTTACAACTTCAAAGTGTGAGTGAATTATTGTTGCTACTATTCCGTTAATATGATAATATTTTTCAGACTAATTAAGTGTTTCACTTTGATTTACTTTTTTCTCATGGGGTCCAGAATGGAAAAATATGATCGTAATACATGTCAGCAGGCTCCAAAGAATGAGAATTTGATCTACTATGTCTGAAAACAACTTCAAATCAATGTTGATTTTAAGGCCATTACACGCTGGCAATTTTAATTCAATACAATACATTATCTTGGGGTTTTTTAATAGCGCGACATTGGTTTATACAAATTACATCCTTGAAGCTTACTAGTTTGGAAAAAATAATAACAAGAAAAAGAAATGGAGAAGGTTAGATTAGATGAGAGGTAGAGAGTAAACAAAATATCAATTATATTTAAATCTCAGTGGGGCAGAAAATCTATTTATTTGTAATATTAAATGGATCTCTCCTATATGGTTATGGAGATGACTTTCTGGGTGAAAGGTAAAACTATCTGAAAATTACCAGAGATTTAATAATGTTAGGAAATTGCATAGACCAACCATCATTCTCAACTACTTGTGGCCAAGCCCAAAACATTTCCAAGAGAGCTTTATTTCCCCTCTCTTAAATTGGAAAAAGGGAATGAAAACGCATGAAAACTTAATTAAGCTTCATTTCTCCTTTTTTTTTTTTTTTGTTAACATAAGCCTAATGAAAGCAAGGGTGGTTTTTCTTCTGAACATTATCTTAGTTTTGATTTACCCAATGTTAGAGAAAATGGATAAATTCCAAAGGAATCTGTGCCTATGAAAGTGCAGCGGAAGTTTCGTGGCTTGAAGAGAAGATGCTGGAAGTTTCCAAAATACTGCTTTATTCCATAGGGTTTGGGCAGAATGCTTCTTTCTAACATGCATTAAATCTTTATGAGCAACAAAGGAAGGATTTCCATTGAGAGGAAAGAAAATCTTTGTAACTTAGGAATCTTAAAAGCTCATAATGTAAAATAAATGGAAAAGGACGACATGCTCTTTCTTACCCTTCCTGGAGAAATCCAAAAAAGTATCACAAGTTTATATGAATAATGCAATTGTAGAGCTACTTTATGTAAAATAAAGATATGTAAGGGCTGTGAGCTGTCACACATCGTGTCCTCCTCCATCTGAGCTGAAGTCACTGACGGGTACTTATTCCTAGTTTTTTTTATTACAGTGTCTTTGAACTTCATGAATCTCTAAAACATTGCTTACTATGGTAAAAGACATGCTGCTGACCTACGTCAGCCAAAAAAAATTACGGCGAAAATTCCTTTGCTTTTATGTACCAGGAAATGACCTGGAAGTCAAAAGAAATTCTACAGTTTCATCTGAATTTCAGCAACAGCAGCAGAAATCTACTGTGAGCTGCAATGACAGTGGGAAACGCAGTGAGCTGGAAGTAGCCAACCAGAGGTAACACGGGCGTGAAAAAAGGGTGATGAGAATGACTTTGGGTAGCAAAGATTGCAGTAATCAAGCAGAAGAGAGACAGCTGATTGACTGCTTCTCAGCTAATTCCCTGAATTCCCTTAGAGAAGAGAAATGGCCATTTCCGTAACGTTGTTCGTCTCCTCCTTGGTGCAGAATGGGGCAGAGGAGCTGCATCCCCAGAAATGCTCCTTTTCCCCACGGACAAGAAAAGGGACCCAGAAGGACCACTGCAGATAGAGGGGCTTTGCACAGAGAGCACCCAAAGCTAAGTGAGACGAATCATAACAAAGAATCATAGAATGGTTTGGGTAGGAAGGAGCCTCAAAGACCATCCAGTTCCAACCCCCTGCCCTGGGCAGGGACACCTCCCACCAGCCCAGCTTGCTCCAAGCCCCGGCCAACCTGGCCTTGAACCCCTCCAGGGATGGGGCAGCCACAGCTTCTCTGGGCAACCTGGGCCAGGGGCTCACCGCCCTCACAGCCAAGAATTTCTGCCCGAGATCTCAGCTCAGTCTCCCCTCTTGCAGTGGAAACCCCTTCCCCCTCGTCCCATGGCTCCTCTCCCTCATCCAGAGTCCCTCCCCAGCTTTCCTGGAGCCCCTTGAGGGACTGGAAGGGGCTCCAAGGTCTCCGTGGAGCCTTCTCTTCTCCAGGCTGAACCCCCCCAACTCCCTCAGCCTGTCCTCCCAGCAGAGGGCCTCCAGCCCTCACATCTCTGGGACCTCCTCTGGACCCCTTCCAACAGGGAATCCTTGCCTTTCATGCCCAAAGCTGAAGAGCGTGCCACCTATAGACATAATCCAGACCATCAACAGAGAATCCAAATCATCTTAATTGTGGGTTAGAGACATGAGGGGACAAGCTGTGTCTTGCAATGTGCTTGGCTCTGTGAGATTCCACCCAATGCGTGTTTTCCTTGCAGAACCTCTGCAATGTTCCTTAGAGAAATGTCTTCCTGCACATCAGCTGGTTCCCTTACTCCTTCTTCATCCTTGCAGGTGTTTTGACCAGCCCCGCCATGGAGACTTGCAGCGGCAATGCTTCCACTAAAGTCTTTTTCTTGGTGGGGTTTCCAGCTCTCCAGGATTTCCAGACCCCACTCTTTGTTGTGTTCTTGCTATTCTACCTGCTGATCCTGGTCGGTAATGCCGTTATCATCACCGTGGTTGTGGTTGACCACACGCTCCATAAACCCATGTACTTTTTCCTGATTAACCTCTCCGTGTTGGACGTGCTATTCACAACCACCACCATCCCCAAAATGCTGGTGATGTTCCTGGTCAACGCTAAAACCATCTCATTTTGGGGCTGTTTTCTGCAGATGTACAGTTTTCACGGGTTGACGGTAACTGAAGCACTTCTCCTGGTGGTCATGGCTTACGACCGCTACGAAGCTATCTGCAACCCCCTCTGTTACCCGGCTAAGATGACAAGAAGAGTGAACATCCAGCTGGCAGCGAGCGCCTGGATCACTGCGTTGCTAATACCCGTGCCCGTCATCATGCAGACCTCTCAGCTGGCTTACAGGGACACAACCAAGGTTCACCACTGCTTTTGTGACCACCTGTCAGTGGTACAGGCTGCATGCTCGGACTTCAGTGCTGATTTCCAGACCTTCTTGGGGTTCTCCATTGCTATGACAGTGTCGGTGGTCCCTCTATTGCTCGTCACCCTCTCATACGTCCACATCATCCTCTCCGTACTGAAGATCAACTCCAAAGAAGGACGCACGAAAGCTTTTTCAACATGTACTTCCCATCTGCTTGTGGTGGGCACTTACTACTTCTCCATCACTGTGGCGTACATGTCCTACAGAGCGGACATCCCCGTTGATGTCCATGTCATGAGCAATGTTGTCTTCTCTATTTTAACTCCCTTGTTAAACCCCATCATTTACACTTTACGGAACAAGGAAGTAAAATCTGCGGTTAAAAAGTTTATTTTTCTGAAAATCTTTCCCCTTTTGAAAAAAATTTATTTATTTGAGTAAAATTTACAGCCGTGTGGACGCCTCATGCCTTTTATTATTTCAGTCCTCTGTTTAATTAAGACATCATTGCCTTTGGAGTTTTGTTTGGTTCCCCTGAACTGTGGTATGACCTCTGTTAATGTATTTCAGCCTATTTCTGCGAAGTTTTTAGTAAACTTGCTGCAATATTTATAATTTTCTAGTTTGGTTTCTATCCTTCAGTGACTAAATCCCTGAGGCACTAAGGAAAGCTGTGAATGCACTAAATAAAGCTGAAAATGAACTAAATAAAGCTGAACAGGGGCGGTACCGCATTTCTTTACACTTTCCCCTCCACGTTGCACTGTGGAAAATGCATTAATTCCTTCATTTAAGAGTTTCAGGGGACATAGGAGTTATTTTCCCTACAAATGACCCTGGACTGTTACTCCTGGGTGAGGAAACTACAAAATCACTTTACAGGACTGCAGAACTGCGGGAAACATTAAAGATAAATAAAAAATGCAGCACGTACAGCTGGATGAAACGGTGTCTGTGTGAATACGGTACCATCAACCACCTCTTATATCCAACAGCCCGATGTGAAGCAACAGTCAATAAAACACCCTGAACCTCAAATTTAAGGCAGAGGTGCTACCAAGCATCAGAAAGTGTGATTGTTTATCTGGAGTTTATTTATTTCATTTTTTCCCTCCTGAGCAGGCAGAACGTTGGGTGCAAATGAGCACCTCTGATCTTTTGAGACAGGCTTGATTTTTTCCTACGATTAACATACTGAAATATACGTCCTTCCTTCAGCATCTGCTTAACAGAACTTTTCAAAGATCGTTAAAGGTGGTGTAGTCTGCAACAGAGATTTGGGAGAAGGCTCAAGCTACCTCCTCACTCATTCTTCCTCTAACATTTTTAACTCGAGATGCTGACCCAACCCAGGTTCAACCCATTGGTTTGATAGCCCATGTAGACTAGAAGGGTCTCCATTTCCAGTGTAGAAACAACTTTACGCTCCTGTGACCAACCTTTGATGCTCTTGGCTGCCTCTGAGCAGAGGACCTCCAGCCAAGGGGGCTGGAGAGGAGAAAACTCTGCCAGGTGGGCAAGGAGGTGACACGTTCACTCTCCTGCACTGACCGCCACCAAAAATGTACACAGAGATTGGGAATGAATTGAAAGAGAGTTAAGGAAGAGTTCGTCTAAACATAGCAGTTGATTTTGGTGGAAGATGTTCGTTTTAAAATGTGTTTTTTTAAATATTTAATGCTTCCCCCTACGTTGAGTCTCTAACATGCAGAGCATCTTCTCTATCATAAGTGTGTGAGCAGGACCTGTGAGCTTGTAAGAGTCACTGAAAGAATTGTCATGGCATCGTCTTGGTTGCCTAAAAGTGTCCACCATGCTTGGGCACAGCCTCTTCCTCCAAAAGAGGAGGCACCATGGGATCCAGAGAGGGAACAAAAGACACCCGTGTGTTTGTTAGCACGTGAAAACTCAGCGCTGATCCCCTGTTCACAAGAGAAGAGACCTGCATGTGTGTTGAGAGAGAGGTTTCCAGCAGAGATCTTGCAGACACACTAACAAGGACATCAAGTTCAGGTGCCTGAAGAGCTTTTGTGGGACCTGGATTCTCTAATGAGCTTTGGAGACTTCCAGGATCAGACCGTGTTAGTGAGTGGGTGCCACAGATCATTTATTCTCCCTTGGTCACAACTTTTGCAGACTGTAGCCTTTGGGTCTGACACCTCCTTGAAGAAAACGCTCCATCACTTCTAGTTGGACTAGAGGAGAGTTTTGAGCTGAAATCCCCTCCTGACAAAATGTTTAGCAGCAAAGAACTGTTCATAATGACCAGTAAAATGTTCTTTTTTTTATTACTTGCACAGTTAAAAACCTAAGCAATTTACACTTTGATGTTACTCATTTCCAGCCATAAGATCTCATTTCATTTTCTGTCTGACACCAGATCCCTGCTGTCCGTGTAAATTCACATACGGAGATGATCAAACTCTTCTTTATGAAATGGGTGCCCAGAGGCTTTCGCTGTAATACGCATTTTCCAAACTTCTGACCATTCTCGTGATTTTTCTCCCAACCCTCTTTATGTTTCAACAGTCTTCTTGCAGGGTAGTCATAAAACCTCAATACAATAAGCCTGTATTGGCTGAGCCATCATCAAACAGAGATTACCACTACCCAATCCTTCTGGCATTCCCCCCTGATGTATATGGGATTGCTTTACTCTCAACAAGTCATTTTGCAGAGACAAGCGCTCCCAAGAAAAAAAGCCATAAATACATGAATTTTAGCTACTATTTTGATGGCAAGGATTTTTCCGAGCATCCTGAGGATCGGAAGCAGCCAGCAAGGAGCTGTGCAGAGCATCGTGGAGGTGCTGAGCCCAGAGGGGTATCCCCCAACCCCGTAGGGCTCGCATGCCTTTTTCATCCACAGCTTGGAAACTCCTTCTAAAACCCTGGGATGAGGCACTGGAAAGGGATTCAAAATTCATCGCCATCTGGAGGAAACGGGAGCACGGTCTACGAGGAAATGGGGAGTGCTGTGCTCTCCCCTCGGCTAGTCATCAGGAAAAGAAAAATTAAGCCGTGGAGAAAGGATGCATTCAGGTTTCCCCCAGCTGCAGTGGGGAGTATGTCACCAGCTGCCATAAAAATCCCAGGGTGGTCTCGGGTGATGGCTCATGAACACGAACCGTGGTGGGAAATCAGCCACCGCAGCCACAGGGGTGAGATGCTGAGAACCACCAGCAGCATCTTTCCTCCTCTTCCAACGCCCATGGGCAAACTGGGGTGAAAAAAGCCAAAAACGAACAAAAAAATGAACGGCACCTGTCACTTCTTAGAAGTTCGTTCCATTATAAGGGAATGAACCTCCTCCAAACGGCAGGTGTCCCCTCTGTCCTTCACAGGAGGTGTCTACAGGAGCTGCACCCAGGAGGCACCGCTCCAGCACAAGTGCCTTTATCTCAGGAAGTGATTAATAGAAAGCCATTAATTGGACTTCTGTCCCCCCCTTGCACATATTGCTGGGACTTAGCCTCGAGGAGGAGGGGACCTTTCTAGGACCTCCCGAGAAGGAGCGGAGCCTGCAACAAAGGGAAGAGCCCTAGCGCGGCACCTCGTTGCTGGCAAGACTATATAAAAGAACCAAACCCACCCAAAGGATTTTACATAGTTTTTAGAGTTTTCCCCTTGTACAATGTGAGCTGTTCATTTACGTTGAGGAACTGGACTTTTTTACCTGGGTAAAGCCTGATGTTGTTCGTTGCTCAAGAGGGAAGCAAAGACCTCGGTTGGCTTCTAATATCTGCATTCAAGGGCAAGATTAGAGCAGGCAGGGTAAAGAGGCTTGCAACCAGCATTCAGAACAACATTACAGAACAGAACTACCGAAATAGGATGCTAAAGCCTCCTCCGCTTCCCCCATTCATCACATTTGACAATATAATAATTTTGCCTAACAGCTAGAAACCATTTCCAGCTAATATTATTTGTTATCTGCAGCAATAGCATTATACCGATATCCAGAGGGTCATGCAGCTGCCTTTTACAAGACGTTGCATTCTCATAATGTGTTTTCTGCTCCAAACCTTCATCTCGGTTTTACAGGAAACAAAAAATAAATAAGAATTACATCCAGCAGAAGAACCTGCAGACCCTGAGCGCCAGTTTTCCAGATGCAGCTGGGTGTTTCTGAGCCATGAGATGCAGTCTGGTTATGAATGTGAAACCCTGAACCCTTCCCATAGCCAATTTTTATGTCAGCCAGAACAACACTGGGTAATACTCTCCATCCAGCCAGCAAATTTTCTCACCTGATACTCATTATTGTCCTTAAATTACTTTAAGTCCCCTTCGGGGATGTCAGCCCCCCTTCTCCAACCCCTCCACATCCCAGCAGCTCAGACCACGCTCCTTTCTCAATGGAAATCTTACAGGAAAACCATGATTTTTATTTTTTTTTTCTGATTTCAGAAGGAAAGGAAATCAGAAAATCAAAAGATGTCGGGTTTGGCACCCATATAAAACAAAAAAAAAGCCCCCCAAGGAGCTTATCAGTGCGCACACTCATCTGCTGGTCTCCCCCTTGACTCGCTGCTGCTCCTTCATGCCTGAGATGTCCTTCCCAAGTGGGTCATGAGCTTGTACGTTGTGCAAATTACGTGCACATGGATGCGAAGCAAAGGCCAGATTGTTTCAAGTGCCATTATAATAACAGCTTAAAAGGACAAGAGAGTTTATGTAATCTCTTTTGCAATCAGAATTCGTCTACAGAAAGTTCTTGCACAAGCAGATGTTATTTTTCCGTGGTTCCTCTGTGCTCACCATCAAACACAAGAACATCAAAATACTTTTGCTTTCCTTGGGTTTTTTTCTGGTTTGTTTTTTTTTCCCGTTTTGACCTGGTGTGAAGTGAAAGCCTCATCCACCGCAGTGCTCCATGGAGAAGGCACCCGAGGGTACCCTCATGCACCTCCTTACCCCCCCCCCAAAAAAGCACAGTGCTCACTGGGATCACTCAAAAGCCTCCAAAGAAACCCCTGAGCACCACAAGCAACACCCTGTCCCCCTCAAATGATGTCTGCCCCTTCTCATCCACCAGGGCCAAGTTCTCCAGCTGGGCTCCTCCATAGCCAACAAGGAAAAAAAGAAATATTCAGGGGTAAGCCATCTTGACTCTTGTATTTCTCCATGCGGGACGGTCTGCACCTGGAAATGTTTGCAATCACCAGGGTGATTGGGATGGACACTTCTCTGCATAAAGCAGATCAGTTCTGGTCAGCTCACGAGGGATTTTGCTGCAGCATCACGGCAGCGAAATACAAAGCTGTGAGGTTTCCAGGGCTGTTTATAGATCTAAAAGCCAGGGAAATCACGGCTGGAAATGTCACAACATCTGCAGTAAAGCGATACACATTTTGATCATTTTGTTTTAATAGAATAAAAGTAAAACTGCAGGTTGAGGAGCGAGTGTCCCTGCAGGCAAATCCCCAGTCACGCAGCGTCTCCGCTGGGACACGTCATGGCAGAAGTCCCAGACGCTGGAGAATGAACTCATCATTTTCTTGGTGGTTTAACACCATTTTTCATCGTTTGCACCAGCAGTGCAGCACTTGGTGACACGGATATCTGGTTTCTTCCCCTCTGCTTTTTGCGTAGATTTTTCTGCTTTCGACCGCATCCCTTCACTCCCGGAGAGCTACATGACATTTGCCGTGTATTTGTCATGCTGGGAGAGTATGACAATAGTTGAGGGGGTTGGAAAAAAGACCTTTTTTTTTGTACACAGAAGAAGAAAAGCCTTATGGCCCGAGCCCCAGGGAGCCCAGGGAACAGCTGGGAAGCCACTCCCAATTCACGCTCTACTGCAGTTTCCCCGCTTAATGGCTTTCTTCACCATTTCTTCCTCGGAAATCTGCACAGCTGCAAACCCCACCAGGAGCTGGGTGTCTTTCAAGGTCTTCCGGTGGTCATGAAACCCTTGGTCTTCCCTGCACACCTCCGCTTTGGTGTCTCTCAAGGTCTTCTAGTGGTCATGAAAGCCTTGGTCTTCCCTGCACGCCTCTGCTTTGAGATGTCTCCTTTCCCATGTCCTAGGTTGATGACCTGCCCTTTCAGAGCAGGCACGTTGCTGTGTTTGAGATGAGACGGCTCCTTTCACCCGACCAGGCAAAGAGGGATCAAGAGGGATCTTCCTCCCTGCTCCTGCTGCTGAGAGCCTTCTCCGTGGTCGCTCTCCAGGCTAGTGGAAACAGGGGCGCCACCATGCCCTGGAAGATGCTTTTCCCATGTGAGTCTTGCTTCTTGCCCTGGGAATGGGCTGAGCCCTGCACACTGCCACGACAGGGAGAAGGAGAGGCAGATGTGCAGTGTCTCACCATGAACCAAATCCTTCAGTCTTGCTCTTAGAAAGGACGGGGCTTGGGGAGGTCACTGCAGGGATCCTGTTTGGCCCCACACACCTTTCTACGAGTCTTCAAGACAAGAAAATGTGCATCATCCTTCTGCCCTTGCAGCAACGAAGGTGAATGGTGTCCTGGGCTACAAAACAGTTGCCAGCAGATCAAGGGAGGAGATCCTTCCCCTCTGCTCGGCACTGGTGAGGCCACAGCTGGAGTGCTGAGCCCAGGGCTGGGCTCCCCAGCACAAGAGAGGCAGGGACATAACTGGGGAGAGCCCAGAGAAGGGCCGTGAAGATGCTGAAGGGACTGGAGCATCTCTGCTACGAGGAAAGGCTGTGAGAGCTGGGGCTGTTCGGCATGGAGAAGAGAAAGCTCAAGGGGGTTCTTAGCAATGTCTGTAAAAACCTGATGGGAGGGTTCCAAGAGGATGGAGCCAGGCTCTTCCCAGTGGTGCTCACTGCCAGGACCAGAGGCCATGGACACAAACCGAAACACAGGAGGGTCCATCTGAACATCAGGAAACACTTTTCACTGTGAGGGTGACCAAGAACTAGCACAGATAGTCCAGGGAGGTTGTGGAGTCACCATCCTTGGAGATATTCAAAAGCCATCTTGAAGTGGTCGTGGGCATGTGGCTCTAGGTGGCCCTGCTTGAGCAGGGGGTTGGACCAGATGGCCTCCAGAGAGCCCTTCCCACTTCAGCCACCCTGTGATTCTGTGATTCTGTAGCTGCTGGGGGAGATACTTGATGTGGTTGCAATCCCACTGCACGTCACCATCCAGGCCAGGGAATTACTGCTCTGCAAAACTATGTGACTCCTAATTCCTTGGGGGGTTCGAGCTTTGTGAGTAAGATATGGGCTTATACTGCCTTTGTGCCACTTTGCGCGCTTCTCAGCCCTTGGATTTCCTGTCCATAACAGTCATTTTATTCATTTGCCTCCAGGAAGCTTCTGGTCTTCCCAACATGTGTGCACAGATACGTCGAAGTAGGGTTTTCTGGTCAAACCTGAATCTGGTAAGTCTCCATGGTACTTTGTGCTTGGGTGTATTTAAAGGGTGTCATCGTTGGCTTTCCTTGGCTTGATAGATGTGTCTGTGCTGGTTTGACTTTGCAATCTGCTTTACGGATTAAAATGCAATATTCCCTTCGGTCACAGGCTGGAGAGGTGGAAATGCAAGGACACTTTCTTTGGTGAAACACGTTTCTTATTCATAGTATCATTTACGGTTTTAGGAGTAGCTGCCCAACTTCTATGTAAATTATACTCGCTAACGTTTATCAACTTCATTGCTAAGGAAGGAGGATGAAGGTGAATTTAAAACAACACCTTGGGAAAGCGATGAAGCCCTTGGCATGCAAACTATTGGATTTGCTGACTGTGGGTCATTCAAACAAAGATGTTATGAATCACTCAAAGACGAGCAGCTCCTTGAGCAAGGTTTTATTTTGTAGGGAAGTTGGGGGCTTCTGCCCCAACCTGGGATCCTCAGCGTGAGCTCAGTGCCTTGGGGCAATGATGCTTTCTTACTTCATCTCATGCACAAAGCCACAATGTTCTTGTACCAAATTTATCACCCTTTCTTTGTTGGATGAGATCTAACTTCAACCCTATTTCGTACCTCCTGGCTACCCTCACCAGAGTGTTCTAATCCCGGGAAGAGTCACTGTTGCTACAGCTTCTCGCAGCAGCCATTTCCTTTGATTCTTCCCCTGACAGCTCTGTTTTGCTTAATTTAAGCTTAGCTATGTTTGGTTGTTATGTTTTGCAAATTATCTAGCATTTCTGTTTTGAAGATCTACAGATGCCTGACAACATTACTCCATCCCCTCCAGCAGTCTCTGTACATGGTTCCTCCTCCTTTATGCTTGAATAGTCCTTACTTTGTCTTTTAATCTCCAAAAAAAAATCCAAAACCAGAACAAAGTTACCATGGGTTAAAAGAAAACGTCTCCTGTAAATAAATACCTTGTTAATAGAGAAGACATTCACAAGAGTAGAAATTAAAGGGGAGACAGCTGGGAACTGTTTTGAGTTCCATGTCGTTCGTCATGCTTCTGCAAGAGAGAGAAAAGAAGAATGGGATGGGATGGGATGGGGATGTGGATGGGACAGGATGGGATGGGGACGGCATGGCATGGCATGGGGATGGGATGGGATGGGGATGGGGATGGCATGGCATGGGGATGGGATGGGATTAGATGGGTGGGAAAGGATGGGTGGCAATTGGTGAAGGGGTGGGGTGGCATGACATGGCATGGAATGAAATGGCATGGCATGGCATGACGTGGTTGGCAGTTGGAGAAGTGAGGGAAAGGGAGAGAAGAGGAGGAGAGGGATAGCACATAGGTTGGGTTGGGTTGGGTTGGTGGGAGGTGGCAGATGGAGCCCAGGTGGCAGGTGGAGGATGGCATGTCAGGGCTGGGTGGTAGCGGGATGAGGGGTTGGGGCGGGAGAAGGATGGGTCCAGGTCAGGACAGGACATGGAGGGGCACCAGTGCTAGTTGGTTGTGCAGGAGTGGAGCTGGATGAGGGCAAGAGCAGGGGCTTGGGTGCTGCTCAGGGCTGGAGGGTCTGGTGGCAACTGGGGGCCACCAAGGGAGATGGGGCCAAGGGAGATGAGGAGTGGGGCTGGGCAGCTGCCAGGATGGTGGGATGGAGCCACGGGCGAACAAGGTGGTGGGGATGGAGACAGGGTGACATCAAGGAGGTGGGGCTGTGCTAATGGAATGTCCCCAGAGTGCTCTCCTGGCCTGGAGGGACACAGGGCTGGGGCTGGGGTTCTGCCCACCCCTAAGGGGCATGTGGGTCATGGCCTCCAGGTGAAGGGCAGGGAGACAGGAGGATGGAGCAGGGCTGGGGTACCCCAAAGGGCAGGGTGGAGGGGCATGGGGGGATGTGGGTGGAGGGAGGTGGGATGGGAAGCGGGCAGGGGGAAGTGGGGGGTGATGTGGGATGGGGGACTTGCATGGGGGGATGTGGGTGGGGGGCATTTGGGCCAATAGGTGGAGGGATGCGGGATGGGGGATGCAAGCTGGGGACATGGGCCGGGGAACGTGCGCTGGGGGACGTGGGCTTGGGGACCTTGGTTAGGGGAAGGCAGGGTGGAGGACGTGGGCTGGGGGATGCAGCCTGGGGCACATGGGTGGAGGATGATGATGGTGGATGTAAGGGCAGGGGCAAGGCGGGGGGATGTAGGCTACAAGACACAGGCAGGGTGGGGACAAGCATGGAGGGACATGGGCTGGGGACCATGGGCTGGGGACGCAAGCAAGGGGATGCATGCTGGGCTCAGCATCTTGCAATTACTGACGTCAGCTCATTTTTCCCCTTTTTAAAAAAATCTTCTCTGCAGTTTCTTGTACGCTAACCTTCATTAGAAACCAGCATTGACAGCAGAGAGCTGCTCAACCACCTCCTTTATACCTCTCTCTTGAAGACAGATGGACTCTCAAAATTTAAACACACGAAATTTTTCAAGCCTTCGCTTTAAATCCTCCTTTTGCACTGCAGGGGTGGGAAATCCTTCACTGCCCGGTGTGATTAATGGCCTTTTTCCCTACATGCAGAGCCTCTTTCAGATTGTACCGAAGCATCAAGAATCGTCTCCTCCGAGGTAAAAATGCCCAGGTGGCTGGTGGCAAAGGACGGGACCTTCACAGAGGTCATTTGCTTTTTAGGAAATGCTTTTTTGACCGCGAGTTGACCATGACCACGTCAGGGTTCCTGGGTGGGTGCCGCAGGGAGAGTGGGGTGAAGAGACAGCGCTGGCTTCCCAGCCAAAATTAGCCCGTAAATCATGTTTCCACTGTCGGATTAATTTCTGAAATTAATCAGTGCCTGGGCCATTCCAGGGGGACATGTCCCATTTCATAACGGCAGAAGGGAACCACCACGTCGTCCATCTGACACAGGCAAAGTAAGGCTCTTCCCCAGTTTTCCTTCCTCTGCTGTTTTTTTTTTTTGCACGGGGTGATTATGGGGAATTAATTAATCCACACCGAGGATTTCTGCTTTGCTTTTCAGAAATTCGATAGCCAAGGACATCCCGGTTTTCACATACGGTCCGGAGAGAGACCTGGTAACTGAGTTTCCGTATATTCAGGTAAATTTAGATGTCTGTCAAGGATGCACAAACGGGCAGAACTAAATGACCCTCCTCCTCCTCGCAGGCTCATCCAAACATACCAGTGGATGTAAGCAAGGGATGGCTTTCTGTTTCTAAAAAAATAATTATTTTTACAGCATTTGTTTAAAAAAAAAGGAGGGAAACCGTACAGAGACTGATAAAAACCGGAAAAACCATTTCAGATCCAGCAGCACACTTGATTTCCCTCTCAAACTTGTATAGTTTTTAAAATAATTTTACTTCATCAAAAGAAAAATCGAGAAATCGAAAATTACCCACTCTGAAAATTCATCGTTATCCAACGATGAGCTCTCAGGCACCTGCTTTTTTCACTGCTTACCTTCTCTGCCTTCCCTTCCGAAGTGATGAAGGGTGGATCTGGGGAGGTTTTGTGTCTCCCTTTACTGATGCAGGGGTTTTTTGGGGAGCTTTTCCCACAGCCTGTAGCCACGTTTGCACCTCGCAGGACGAGGGGTTTGTGGAAGGCTCCCCAGGATCTGTCGTCTCCCTCCGCACACGCTTCAGGATCAGGCAGGGTTCTTCCCAGGGGAAAACTGGGACTTCAGTCCCAAATTAACTGGGCTGGGCATTTCTCTCCCTTTTTAAAGCAGGTACCATCACTCCCGCGTGCGCTGCTCCCTGCTGCATCCCGCTACTAAAATCCAAATCTTCAAACACAACTGAGATTATTGGGGGGGGCATTACAGTTTTTACAGCATCTCCACTATAGATTTTAAAGGCAAAGAACATGAAAAAATTAATTTTTTTGGCCAAATAATGAGCTTTATATTCTTCTGGCAGCAGGTAGCAGGTTGGACACGCCGAGACAGATCGAAGACTTACTTTAAAGACAATAAACTAGACAAGCACTGCTCAAGAAACTTTCTGGTTCAGACACGCTCCATGTCTGGGTTGTGTTTATTTCTGGTAGTGCAAGCTCTGAACACGAGACAGAGAACATATCCGTGCGACCATAACAGTCTCCGGCACATCAGATTTCCCAAAACACGGCATTAAAGTGGTGGTCACCCATGGCCATCACCAACATCCTTCTTGAAGTTCCTCCTGTAGAACTTACTCACTTTATAATATTAGTCAAATGGAAAGGAATAGCAGCGTAACCTCTCCTCTGAAGATTAAGGGCATGTAGCGATAGGACAAGGGACAATGGTTTAAACTAGAGCAGGGCAGGTTTGGATCAGACATTAGGAAGAAGTTCTTTACACTGAGGGTGGTGAGACACTGGCACAGGTTGCCCAGAGAGGTGGTGGAGGCCCCATCCCCGGAGACATTCAAGGCCGGGCTTCATGAGGCTCTGAGCAACCTGGTCTAGTTGAAGATGTCCCTGCTCACTGCAGGGGGGTGGGACTAGATGGCCTTTAAAGGGCCCTTCCAACCCAACATGTTCTATGATTCTGTGATTCTATATTTAAATGCACTGTGCGCTGCTCAGCAGTTCCTCTTCTTGCGTTATCACTCTGCAACGCTATCAAACCCAAACCTTCAATCTTCTCCAGAAATAGAGATGGGTGGTGTGTACTGAGAGAGCAGCTTGAGAGCAGCCCTGAGGAGAAGGACTTGGGGGTGCTGGTGGACGAGAAGCTCAACATGAGCAGGCAATGTGCACTTGCAGCCCAGAAACCCCCCCGCAGCCTGGGCTGCATCAGGAGAACCGTGGCCAGCAGGTTGAGGGAGGTGATTCTGCCCCTCTGCTCTGCTCTGATGAGACCCCCACCTGGAGTACTGTGTCCAGCTCTGGAGCCCTCAGCCTAAGAAGGACATGGAGCTGTTGGAGCGGGTCCAGACGAGGGCCATGAAGAT
Source organism: Chroicocephalus ridibundus (assembly GCF_963924245.1). Classification (NCBI taxonomy): domain Eukaryota; kingdom Metazoa; phylum Chordata; class Aves; order Charadriiformes; family Laridae; genus Chroicocephalus; species Chroicocephalus ridibundus. The sequence goes on from NC_086284.1 coordinate 9,593,972, forward strand.
GATCAGAGGGCTGGAGCACCTCTCCTATGAGGAGACGCTGAGAGATCTGGAGTTGTTCAGCCTGGAGAAGAGAAGGCTCCGCAGAGACCTTATAGCAGCCTTCCAGTCCCTAAAGGGGGCCTACAGGAAGGATGGGGAGGGACTCTGGATGAGGGAGGGGAGCCATGGGACGAGGGGGAAGGGGTTTCCACTGCAAGAGGGAAGATTGAGCTGAGATCTCGGGCAGAAATTCTTGGCTGTGAGGGCGGTGAGCCCCTGGCCCAGGTTGCCCAGAGAAGCTGTGGCTGCCCCATCCCTGGAGGGGTTCAAGGCCAGGTTGGCCGGGGCTTGGAGCAAGCTGGGCTGGTGGGAGGTGTCCCTGTCCAGGGCAGGGGGTTGGAACTGGATGATCTTTAAGGTCCCTTCTAACCCGAACCATTCTGTGATTCTGTGATTCTGTACTGAAGAGGCCGTGCCATATACTCAATTATCAGAAAATGAGAGGTGGTATTTCTGGAGATGGGGAGCAAGAACCGCTTTTTTTTAAAGAGATGTAGGAGGAAGTGTAGACTTGTGGACCAGGGATCTGCATCCAGGGCACTTCCCTCCAGACTCTCCTCCTCTAGGACTGTCCAACTGAAGAGCCTGGGGAGGACACAGCCTGGTGGGTGGGGTATGCTCAGGGATGTGGGTGCTCTCAGCCCCTCTGAGCAGTCTTGAGCTCCATCTCGTAGGATCATAGGGTGATCCAGGTTGGAAGGGACTTCAGGAGGTCTCAGGTCCAGCCTCCTCCACGCAGGGTCATCTCTGAGGGCAAACCAGGTTACTCAGGGCTTAACCCGGTTGGGTCTTGAAGACATCCGAGGATGGAGACCACACAACCCCTCTGGGCAACCTCCTGCAATGTTTGAATCTTCCTTATTCATGTGTCAGAAATAGATGCCCTGAGGATGTAATTCCTCTTTTCTAGAGAAACCTCTGAAAACCTTCTGGTGGCTCTGTCTGTGCTGCCTTTCACAGAGGAACATGGAGGCGCGAGTATTCGCGGACATTAGTGGGTGCCTATAGACCTGTCAGTCTGACCTCCGTAGCAGGGAAGGTCATGGAGCAGATCATCTTGAGTGCCATCACAAGTCATATAACGAACAAGCAAGGGATCAGGCCTAGTCAGCATGGGTTTATGAAAGGCAGGTCCTTTCATAAGTTCCATCCTTTCAGAAGGAACCTGATTTCCTTCTATGACAAGATGATCCGATTATTGGATAAGGGAAAGACTGTGGACATTGTCTACCTAGACTTTCAAAAAGCATTTGACACTGTTCCGCATAGAATTCTCATGGGAAAACTGGCGGCTCATGGCCTGGATGAGCATATGATCTGCTGGATCAAACACTGGCTGGATGGGCGGTCCCAAAGAGTGGTGGTCAAGGGAGCTAAATCCAGCTGGCGGACGGTCACAAGTGGTGTCCCTCAGGGCTCAGTGTTGGGACCATTTCTGTTTAACGTCTTTATTGATGACCTTGATAAGGACACAGAGTGTATCCTCAGCAAGTTTGCAGATGACACGAAGCTAAGCGGGAGTGTTGATCTGCATGAGGATAGGGAGGCTCTACAGAGAGACTGGGATAGATTGGACCGATGGGCCAACGCTAACAGAATGAGCTTCAACAAGGCCAAGTGCCAGGTCCTGCACTTGGGCCACAACAACCCCATGCATCGCTCTCTACAACTACTTGAAAGGACACTGTAGAGAGGTTGGTGCTGGTCTCTTCTCACAGGTCATTAGCGATAGAACAAGAGGGAATGGGTTCAAGCTGCAGCAGGGTAGGTTTAGGCTGGACATTAGGAAAAAATTCTTCCCAGAAAGAGTGGTCAGACACTGGAATAGGCTGCCCAGGGAGGTGGTGGAGTCACCATCCCTGGATGTGTTTAAGACTCGTTTAGATGTGGTGTTAGGGGATATGGTGTAAGGGAGAACTTTGTAGAGTGGAGATGATGGTTGGACTTGATGATCCCAAGGGTCTTTTCCAACCTAAATGATTCTGTGATTCTATGGTTCTCTCCCAGCAGTCCTTTTTGCCAACGTGTTGTGAGCAGAGTAAGGGGGAAGGTTATGTCACCTGCCTTTACTGATGCTACCCCTGCTCCTGCATCCTATTTGTTTGCTTTTCTTTTTCTTCACTGAGCAGCAGCATAATTTCGAGTCACATCACAGTTCACCGTACTTCTCTGATGGAGTTGTTCGCAAATCTGCCAGCACGCTGTGATAACCACGGGTTGCTGGGATAGATCTTGAACAGTTTCTGTGCCGGGTCTGACTCCCTTGGGACTTCATTTCATGCATCTTTACATCTTGGCAATAAAGATCAGCAACCACGCTCTCTGTGCCTCTAGTTAGTATTCACCTCATAGTAAGCAAATTTGAACTCTACTGCCCTGATTTCCTTAAATTACATGAAAAAAAAACCCTTAGCAATGTCAAAATGCACACATCTGCTGGTTCTCTTCTGTTCAGAAGCACAGTTTCTATGTTATCAAAGGAAATTAGTTTGTTCTGACATCACTCGATATTGGACATTACTGATGCAGTTGTTTTCAGAAACACCTTGGTTAGAAAAATACTCTATTTGCTTTGATTCGTGAATGCTTTTCGAGCTTGTGAGGACTTTTGTCGTTGCTGTTCCTGCTTTCAAAAGAGATGAGATAGTGTGTTATTTTTGTACCTAGGAGTGTGGATTATTTATAGCGAGAGTCTGGCCTATGCCAGCGTACTGCGATTGCATTCGGTGAAAGAAATAAAGAGTGACATTCAGAGATGCTGCCTCCTGTAATAATATGAAGCACTTAGATGACAGAATTACTTATCAGCTCCCACGGCGGAAATACAGTTTTATAAATTGCTACAGTTTCGCTGAATTTACTGAGAACCTGCCAGGCAAAGAGGATAATTCGTAATAATAATAAAGTGGTATTTGTTCAACAGTGAAAAGAGATGAGTCCCCGTGCTTAACATGACTCGAGCAACAGCATTTTTTTCAGCCATGCATACTTCTGCAACAGACAAACCATTTAGATAGTTGTCTCTCTGAGAGACAGAAACTCCTCCTCTTCTCTTCTACCACCAAAACACCTGGGAACTACTCAAGAGAAAAGCTAACGTGTCTTCCTCACCCCATCCTCAGCCAACGCCAGAGCTTCCAGCCAGGTTTTTGTAGGGTCAGCTGCTTTTTCTCCTCGTTACTTGAGCAAATCTGCTGATCTTGAATGTTCTCACAGTCTCACTGCTTGCTCACCCCGTCGGAGACGGGACGTTGCTGCCAATGAGCGATACCTGCTCAGAGGAGAAGAATAACCCCCCCAGATTTCCCATCAACCAGTTGCTACCAGCAATTAATGTGCTGGATGTACAAAATTGCAGAAGTCAATGAGCTCTACTCAAGCCCAAAACTGAGCGCATCACACCTACAGCAGATTTTAACTATGGAGCTGCCCATGCAGAGGTAAATGTGCAAAGGGCACAGGCAAGAAATAAAAAACCTTCTTTCCAGAAGCTGCTGGATCCTAGTACGTGGTGCCTCTCGCTGGCTGGGTCTACCATTGGGCACTCTCCCATTTGCTGTATTGCACAGGTGTGCTGGGTAAAATGAAGCAAAACTAAGTAAGAATTCATAGAATCAGAGAATCAGAGTATGGTTTGATTTGGAAGGGTCCTTAAAGATCAGCCAGTGCCACCCCCTGCCCTGGGCAGGGACACCTCCCACCAGCCCAGCTTGCTCCAAGCCCCGTCCAACCTGGCCTTGAACCCCTCCAGGGATGGGGCAGCCACAGCTTCTCTGGGCAACCTGGGCCAGGGGCTCACCGCCCTCACAGCCAAGAATTTCTGCCCGAGATCCAATCCCAATCTCACCTCTTGCAGTGCAAACCCCTTCCCCCTCGTCCCATGGCTCCCCTCCCTCATCCAGAGTCCCTCCCCAGCTTTCCTTCAGCCCCTTGAGGGACTGGAAGGGCCTCCAAGGTCTCCGCAGAGCCTTGTCTTCTCCAGGCTGAACCCCCCCAACTCTCAGCCCGTCCTCCCAGCAGAGGGGCTCCAGCCCTCCCAGCATCTCCGGGGCATCCTCTGGTCCCGCTCCAACAGGTCCATGTCCTTCTTGTGCTGAGGACTCCAGAGCTGGACACAGTACTCCAGGTGGGGTCTCGCCAGAGCAGAGTAGTGGGGCAGAATCACCTCCCTCGACCTGCTGGCCACTTATCTTAGCAGCTTTCACATGGCTTGAAAAATTTCAGTTCGGGACCAGTTTCTAACTGCAATTATCTGTTCACCCTCCTGGTTTCGAGCACTGAGCTGCTTGATGCAGGCGGCTGGTGTTGACCCCACTCAAGTCTCCCTTTGACGCAGTTTTTGTGGTGCCAAATTACCGACGAAAAAGTGGCCTGAGCACGTGCAAAAGTCCACAGCTCATAATGAGCTGGTTTAACATGAGCAATGCCAGGTAATCCCCCTGCTACCAAGAAAACCGCACTTACAGCTGTTTTCTCTCTTTCAATTGCTCTGTTCTCCCCGTGATTACTCGTTACGCTCATTAATCCTTCTCTGATGCATAATTGCTCTGTGTTCTCGTACTTAAGGGAAATTCTGGATTAGTTTGAGTAACACCACCTTGGATTTTGCAATTCGGCATAAGCTTTTAAGCTCCGGAACATACCTCAATAACTGCAGCGTGATTTGTTCGCTTCCAGGAGGTCCCTGGTCTTCAGAGCCTGCCTGTGTCCACCAAACGCTTGGAGCTGGCTCTGATAATGAGCAAAAAAGAGCTGGTTAAGCATCAGAAATTATCACCACACTCCGGCCATTGTGTTATATCGGAGGTAGTCCAACCGGTGTTGTAATTTAGCCCTTCTCCCCTTTCAGTTGAAAGTTAACAACTACAACGAAACCCTGATGCTACATCTGCTCATTTTCATAAGCAGCCTCCTGAACACGGTGAGTTTTAATGAGACGGTCATTATGATTGCCGTTCTGCTCCGCTGGTTTTCTGTTTAACCCGCTACTCTGGGAAAGAGAGGAATGATCCCTGCCTGACTGCAGCTACTCTGCCATGAACCGATGTCTTCCTCAATGCCATAAAACCCACTTCAACCGTTAAAAAATGGCTTCAAACATGAGTTTAGGAATAATTTTGAAATCATCCCTATAAAACGGTTGATTTGGAATATGCATTATTGCTACAAAATGCTTTCTGGCAGCTCATTACAACCTCCCTTTCTCTTTATCCTCTCCTTGTTCCGAGTCCTCCAAAACAGGACATGAGTTTTCATCTGCTGCTGCTTCTGTGTGAATACACCAACAAGGCACCGGTGCACAAGCCATGAGGCACTCGAAAATGAGCAACACAGAATGCTCCATTAAATTAATACAATACATGAAAATAAATGCTTGGCTCTTTCAGCTTTAGCAAGAAAGCGTTTCTTGCACAAATAACGCACGGTGCCCAAGGTCATTGCACGCCCCATGAGCGGCAAGGGATGGAAGCTCTAGCCATCTTCCGGGTCTACAAGCGCATGAAGCTGCAGATTGTCATCAGCGTGGTGGAAATATAGAATCATAGAATTGCCCAGGTTGGAAGAGACCTTCCACATCATCGAGTCCAAATATCAACCCAACACTGACAAACCCACCACTAACCCATGTCCCTCAGCACCACGTCTGCCTGGATTTTAAATCCATCCAGGGATGGTGACTCCACCACTGCCCTGGGCAGCCTCTTCCAATGCTTCACAACCCTTTCGGTGTAAATTTTTTCCTAATATCCATCCTAAACCTGCCCTGGGGCAACTTGAGCCCGTTTCCTCTTGTCCTATCACCTGTTCCCTGGGAGAAGAGACCGACCCCCCCTGGCTACCCCCTCCTTTCAGGGAGTTGCAGAGAGCGAGAAGGTCTCCCCTCAGCCTCCTTTTCTCCAGGCTGAACACCCCCAGCTCCCTCAGCCGCTCCTCACAAGACTTGTGCTCCAGACCCCTCACCACCTCCGGTGCCCTTCTCTGGACATGTTCTAGCACCTCAATGGCTTTTTTGACATACAAGAAACATCACTTCTCCCACAAAAGTTGGCTTCCTTGGCTCCACTGGTCACAGTATAACTCTTCATTTATTTTCCTCTGCTTTCTCCAAGTGATGCTTGCTTTTGGCTTCTTCATAGCTGTGTTCTGACGCTTCCCACAGATGTACAGGTTACTGCATCCCCTCCTCTTGCTCTGGTTGTTTACAATTACCACACATGAAAACGTATCTCTCAGAAAAGGTGCCTTGTGTACCAGGAGTACAAGTACTGCCTCCAAGTACTGCTGATAATACAATGTCTTTAAAAATGACTAGTTTCCACTTCTTCTATTTATCCTGAAGTCAACGACCTGGGTGAGGGGACAGAGGGCACCCTCAGCACATTTGCTGGTGACACAAAGCTGGGAGGGGTGGGTGACACCCCAGAAGGCCGTGCCACCATCCAGCCAGACCTGGGCAGGTGGAGAGTTGAGTGGAGAGGAACCCAATGGAGTTCAACACGGGCAAGTGTAGGGTCCTGCCCCTGGGGAGGAACAACCCCCCGCACCAGGACAGGTTGGGGCTGACCTGCTGGAGAGCAGCTCAGTGGAGTCTGGAGACATTCCAACCCCGCCTGGACACGTTCCTGTGCAACCTGCTCTGGGTGACCCTGCTCTGGCAGGGGGTTGGATTGGATGGTCTCCAGAGGTCCCTTCCAACCCTTTCCAGTCTGGGATTCTGTGATTCTGAAGCACTTGCGTGTTGGTATCTTTGCAGCTCTAATTCCAGGATCCATGAACTTTGGAAAGTTTGTTTTTTCCAATGGAAATTCTTGTTTGCGTTTTGTGTAATCGTTATTTGTACAAAGCTTCTGTCACTTTGTCAAAACTTAGCCTTTGCACTGACATTTCCCGTGTAGAGCCATTGGCATGTATGTTTTACCCAGATCTGGGCTGAACATCCTGCACCTTGCTGGAAAGGATAACTCAAATCCTACTACCTACAGCCCCCAGACCTCTGGTGCCTCTAACCACTCTTCTCAATCAGGCATGGGGCTCAACCATCAGGAGACCCTTTTCATTGTTGTCCCCCCTCTTCTCCATTTCCCCCTACTTGTCCCTCCCCGATCCACGTTAATCTCTCCCCGCCTTTGGTCCCACCCCCCACCATCCCACACAAAGCTTTGCACGTCCCCACATTTGCCTTAAAACGTCCCACAATAACTTTTACACAATCCTACATTCCCTCTCAAATACCACATTGGAAGTTTGGTTCCTTCTTCAGGAGACCCAAAAAAACCTTATTTTCCATCAGCGACCTGAGAGCTCTGGTCTTTGCTAATGTCCCCATTACTTTCATGTGGTCAATTCATTACTGTTCCTGTGTCTTTTTCTTGTTTTTTATGCTAAAAAGCCATTAACCAGGTCTCCTTACAAAGCAGACACCCTTACATCCTAGGTATCCTTAAAATTTGAGTAATTAATTTTATGGGACAAAGTTCAGAGTCCTAGCACCTTGAATGATTGGGGACTGGGAATTTGAACTTTTAAGGAAGTGGTGGGTCATTGCTGAAAGAGCTGAAAAAGGGGAGGAAGGAAAGTATAAAAGAAGGAAAAAAAAAAAAGGCGAGAAAGGGAGCCTAATCTCTCCCATTGTGCTCAGAAGGGTTTCCAAGTATTCTGGAAACATTAATGAACCTATTCTTGGGGCACCCCTGTGAAGCAGGTAGGTTGGCTGATTAACAGAGAAGACGAGATGGAAGCATTAATGTTGAGAGAAAACTGCGAATTGTTTTAAAAGTGTCTACAAGAGGCGTATTTCCCCTCGATGCAGAGCTCCACAATGTCCAGAGGTTGAGGAGTAGCGGAAAACAGCATCCTTTTCCCCCCTAATTTCCTTTAATTCTGTGTCTCTTAAGCTAGAGAAAATGACCAGAATAAGAAACTCTCGTACCAAGATGGTATGGCGTTATTTACTTCCAGACATGCCTCCAAGGAGGTTGGGGCTTCTCCTCCAGCTGCTTGCTCAAACCAGGAGCTTCTTATTACAGAAGTGAATGCTGTGACAAACGTCAGGTAAATTAGAACAGCAAAAACTGCTACTGGCTTTGCAACGCAGGGTAAACTAATGATTTTATTCTTTTCAAAGCTGTTAGGTGCTTTAAGGTCTATTTCCCACGTTTCTCAGTATATCTGGTCAGAAAACACGCATAAATTTGACCGGGAACTGCTCAAGCTTAGGTAGAAAACAACTAGCTTAGAAACATCAAAATTATGTCAGACAAAACCCGTCAGCAGAGGCAGCAAAGCGAGGGTGTAAGGATGGAACCGACCAACCCAACACAAGCACCGGTGTCGCGGACCAAACCTCCACCAGTCGCAAGTTTCTGGAAGGAAAGAGATTTTAAAACCTCATTTACTTTCCTGCCGATTTGGAGCTTTTAGGGAAAATCCAGCAACACTGTATTTGTAGAGGCATTTCAGACTCAACCTGAAACGCGCAAATAAAACCACGTGTTTCTCTGCTGGAATATCAGCAATCACTGTTTGTAATGTCTCAGTTTCCCCAGGACAGCAAGGACTTTAATCCCTTATGCCCACCTCCAGTCCTTATTCTGCCTGGCGTTTTGCAAATTCAAGCTGTGGTTCTTCATCTTACACTTTTTTGGGGTCTTCCCTAAGATTTTGCCACATGGGTTTCGGTAATTTGGGCCAGCCACTCTAGGGGAAAAAAAAAAATCCATTTAAAACTTATTTTGTGGGCTTTTCTTTATAGTTTCAGCCAGCAAGAAAAATCTGCAGAGAAGGTAGGAGCATACGGGATCTTCACTGTCCTGCCCCATGGACGTATTTAAGCAAGACAGAACCCCATGTGGTGATGGGCACTGCCACCGCCACAAGGCACAACGCAAGGCTTAATTTGGCAAGGCAAGATCAGAGAATCATGGAATTACGGAATGGTTTGGGTGGGAAGGGACCTGAAAGATCATCTTGTTCCCACCCCCTGCCCTGGGCAGGGACACCTCCCACCAGCCCAGCTTGCTCCAAGCCCCGGCCAACCTGGCCTTGAACCCCTCCAGGGATGGGGCAGCCACAGCTTCTCTGGGCAACCTGGGCCAGGGGCTCACCGCCCTCACAGCCAAGAATTTCTGCCCGAGATCTCAGTTCCATCTCCCCTCTTGCAGTGGAAACCCCTTCCCCCTCGTCCCATGGCTCCCCTCCCTCATCCAGAGTCCCTCCCCAGCTTTCCTGGAGCCCCTTGAGGGACTGGAAGGGGCTCCAAGGTCTCTGCAGAGCCTTCTCTTCTCCAGGCTGAACCCCCCCAACTCTCTCAGCCTGTCCTCCCAGCAGAGGGGCTCCAGCCCTCCCAGCATCTCCGGGGCCTCCTCTGGCCCCGCTCCAACAGCTCCGTGTCTCTCCTGTGCTGAGGCCCCAGAGCTGGAGGCAGCACTGCAGGGGGGTCTCCCCCGAGCGGAGCAGAGGGGCAGAATCCCCCCCCTCGCCCTGCTGCCCACGCTGCTGGGGATGCAGCCCAGGCTGTGGGGGGGTTTCTGGGCTGCCAGCGCACATTGATGGCTCACGTTGATCTTCTCATCCATCAACACCCCCAAGTCCTTCTCCTCAGGGCTGCTCTCCAGCCATTCTCCGCCCAGCCTGGATTTGTGCTTTTAGTATATATTGTAATACAATTACAATATATATTACATCACAAATGCAATATTATAATAATATATATGTTGTAAATATATAGAATCATAGACTCATTTAGGTTGGAAAAGACACTTAAAATCATAGAGTCCAATACTATGTTTTATATACACATTGTTGGATATCATAGAATCATAGTATCACAGAATTGTTAGGGTTGGAAGGGACCTTAAAGATCACCTAGTTCCAACCCCCCCTGTCATGGGCAGGGACATATATATATGTAGCTATATAGGTATTGTTATAAAATCATGGGTCATTTTAAAAGTATTCTTTAGTATTTTTTATACAAGTACTTAGATTCTTAAGTAACTGATTCTTAAGCAACTTAAGTAACTTAAGTAACTGCCAGCCTTATAACGAGTAAACAGGGAATCTTCAGTGATTGTGGAGAAAACAGACTTCTTCAAAGCTGGGGGCAGGGAGCAGGGAGGAGGCACGAGATGAGGTGTTATCCGAAGGGAAGAGCTAATTCTGTATCAGATATCAGATATCTGTCAATTCCTCAGCTGAGATATCTTCTTCCTATCTTCTTCTATCCTTCCAGTCCCTCAAGGGGCTCCAGGAAAGCTGGGGAGGGACTCTGGATGAGGGAGAGGAGCCATGGGATGAGGGGGAAGGGGTTTCCACTGCAAGAGGGGAGATTGAGCTGAGATCTCGGGCAGAAATTCTTGGCTGTGAGGGCGGTGAGCCCCTGGCCCAGGTTGCCCAGAGAAGCTGTGGCTGCCCCATCCCTGGAGGGGTTCAAGGCCAGGTTGGCCGGGGCTTGGAGCAAGCTGGGCTGGTGGGAGGTGTCCCTGCCCAGGGCAGGGGGTGGCACTGGATGATCTTTAAGGTCCCTTCCCACTCAAACCATTCTGTGATTCCATGAATAGTCAGGGTAACAGAAGAGGGGTTTTCTCGGGCAGTAGTTGTTGCAGTGCTGTTTAGGAACATCCCATGCCCAGTGTGAAGAGCAGACATGGCCACCCTCATCCATTCACCAGTAGAGGGTCCCAGAAACAAAGATGTGCTGGAGACGGTCATTGAGAGCACTTTTATGCCTCTGAAATCAACCGCACCCTACAGCTGGTGAATCTACATTTCCCCCAGCGCAAACTTGAAGCAGGCCTGTGACTTTTTTTTTAATATCTGCCCACATCTTCTTTCAGATTATGTCAGTTCTGTAGGAAGTAACCAAACTTCCCCAGTGCAAGTGTCCTGAAGCTGCGGCGGAGCAGATCTATTCTGCACTCCCTCATTGGTGATAGCAGTGATATACCCACCACGATCTGAGCCCTAGGCTTCTTCATGGACATTACGAAAGTCTTCTCTAAGCAAAGCCACAGTTCCCCTGTGATCTACCACATTTGAGAGAAGTCTGGAGTCTCTAGAAACCCCTGCACACGAAGACGATAGCATTTCTCACAAAAGGCGTTGCTGGGAAAGGCAAGGACATTGATAAGGCATAATATTTTGATAAGGCGGAATATTTTTGTCATCATTTCGACACGGGACATCAAAGGAACTGTCCCGTGAACTTTTATGTGGTGCTAATGTGGCCAATGGTGATCTCGGCCACCTCTGCAGGAAAGCTGGGAAGCCTGGCAGTTGGTTTTACTTTGAGAACCTTTTGGATGCTTGACATTGTTCCCCATAGAATTCTCATGGGAAAACTGGCGGCTCATGGCCTGGATGAGCATACGATCTGCTGGATCAAGCACTGGCTGGGTGGGCGGTCCCAAAGAGTGGTGGTCAAGGGAGCTAAATCCAGCTGGCGGCCGGTCACAAGTGGTGTCCCTCAGGGCTCAGTGTTGGGACCATTTCTGTTTAACGTCTTTATTGATGACCTTGATAAGGACATCGAGTGTATCATCAGCAAGTTTGCAGATGACACGAAGCTAAGCGGGAGTGTTGATCTGCATGAGGATAGGGAGGCTCTACAGAGAGACTGGGATAGATTGGACCGATGGGCCAACGCTAATGGAATGTGCTTCAACAAGGCCAAGTGCCGGGTCCTGCACTTGGGCCACAACAACCCCATGCATCGCTACAGGCTTGGGGCAGTGTGGCTGGAGAGCTGCCTGGCAGAAAAGGACCTGGGGGTTCTGATTGACAAGCGGCTGAACATGAGCCAGCAGTGTGCCCAGGTGGCCAAGAGGGCCAATGCCATCCTGGCTTGTATTAGAAATAGTGTGACCAGCAGAAGGAGGGAGGTGATTGTCCCCCTGTGCTCAGCACTGCTGAGGCCACACCTTGAGTATTGTGTCCAGTTCTGGGCACCTCAATACGAGAGAGATATCGAGGTGCTGGAGCGAGTGCAGAGGAGGGCAACGAAGCTGGTGAAGGGCCTGGAGAATAAATCTGATGAGGAGCGATGGAAGGAGCTGGGACTGTTTAGTTTGAGGAAGAGGAGGCTGAGGGGAGACCTCATCGCTCTCTACAACTACTTGAAAGGACACTGTAGAGAGGTTGGTGCTGGTCTCTTCTCACAGGTCATTAGCGATAGAACAAGAGGGAATGGGTTCAAGCTGCAGCAGGGTAGGTTTAGGCTGGACATTAGGAAAAAATTCTTCCCAGAAAGAGTGGTCAGACACTGGAATAGGCTGCCCAGGGAGGTGGTGGAGTCACCATCCCTGGATGTGTTTAAGACTCGTTTAGGTGTGGTGTTAGGGGATATGGTGTAAGGGAGAACTTTGTAGAGTGATGATGGTTGGACTCGATGATCCCAAGGGTCTTTTCCAACCTAAATGATTCTATGATTCTATGAAAAACTTGTAAAAATGCCTGATGCCTGATGGGAGTCCTGCATCGACCACGGGCTCACCGTCTTTTCCCTCGCTGCTCTGTTACTCTTATACAGCACTTACAGAATCACAGAATCATGGTGAATGTGAAGATGGTCCGAAAAAACTGGGAGTTCCCCAGCTTAGAAATGGTTCTGCCTTACTGAAATACAGACCTGTGAGCTGTTTCAGAGGATTTAGCAGTTTCTAAAAGGAATTAGTGTTGTTAACGCCGAATATAACAGTGGTGAATCTGGTTTCAGGGGAAAAGTTAAGATATATTGACCTGTGTCACACAGCAAGTTAGAATTAAATAAAAAAAGTAGGTTTGGGAGAGATTTTAGGCTTTTAATCCATTTTTATACTCCATGATGTTCTGTATATGTGACCAGCGTCCATTCTAATCATTTGTTGGTTTCTTGGTGCAAATATATTCATTCAGCCATTTCATTCTCACATTGGTTATTCTTTTGCTCTGCAGCCACCCAGTGTGCTACACTGAGCTGCTTCAGGGAACTGAATGTCCACAGAATCCCAGGATCATAAACTGGAAGGGGTGGGAAGGGACCTCTGGAGATCATCCAGTTCAACCCCCTGACAGAGCAGGGTCACCCAGAGCAGGTGGCACAGGAACGCGTCCAGGTGGACTTTGAATATCTCCAGAGCAGGAGACTCCACACCTCTCTGGGCAGCCTGTGCCAGGGCTCTGCCACCCTCAAAATGAACTTCTCCTTATTTTCTTCATTCCGGTTTGTGCCCATTGCCCCTTTTCCTGTCCCCGGGCACCACTGAGAAGAGTCTGGCCCCATCCTCTTGCCCCCCGCCCTTTAGCTCTTGCTGAGCATTGATGAGATCCCCTCTCGGTCTGCTCTTCTCCAGGCTGAACAGCCCCAGGGCTCTCAGCCTTTCCTCAGCATAGAGATGCTCCAGCCCCTCCGCATCTCCGCAGCCTCCGCTGGACTCTCTCCAGCAGTTCTCTGTCCTTCTGGAACCGGGGAGCCCAGAACTGGACCCAGTGCTCCAGCTGTGGCCTCCCCAGGGCAGGGCCGAGCAGAGGGGGAGGATGACCTCCCTCCACCTGCTGGCCACGCTCTTCTTAATGCCCCCCAGGAGACCATTGGCCTTCTTGGCCACCAGGGCACATGGCTGGCTCGTGGGCAACTTGTTGCCCACCAGGACTCCCAGGTCCCTCTCTGCAGAGCTGCTCTCCAGCAGGTCAGCCCCAACCTGGACTGGTGCGGGGGGTTGTTCCTCCCCAGATGCAGCACCCTACACTTGCCCATGTTGAATTTCTTTGGGTTCCTCTCCATCGGTTCAAAGCAACTGGTGTGGGAACTGTGGCTGGAATGGGACGTACTACACTAAATGCCTCATAGAGTAAGTGCTGGTTACTGGTGTCCCCATCCTGCCAGTAGCCAGGAAGAACTGGGACACCACTCTTCCACTCTTGCGCATTGCTGTAAAAAGCATACAAACAGAACGCTGTTTCTAAGGGGTTTTTAACTTGATTTTTTTTTTGTTGGGATTAAGCACAATAAGAGAGGCAAAAGGAAAAACGCTATTGGGAAAAGGAGTGCGGCTTTTTGTGTAGTGGAGGCTCTGCCAGGCTTTTCTGGTTGGTTGTCATAGATGAAGGAGTGATGCGCAGCGTTGCTGAGAGTCCACCTGAAAAACAGTCAAAGTAAGGGAAAAAAGCACATGGCAAGAGGAGGAATTTGAGGTACCATTTCTTCAGGGTGGGTTCTTCTTGCACTTTACTTTCAACATAGAAAGTTTAGCAAGGACAGTTTTCTTTTTACAGGAACTTACAGATTTTTTCTCCTTTGCTTGTCCAAAACAGCCTTAAATCTTATCTGCCAGCACTAATGGAAGTTCAGTCTGTGATACTTTCCAGCTTTCCCACAGTAAGGGGTCATCCCACCACCAGGTGAGAGCTTTGATAATGGATCCAGTTTGATAATGGGTTCTCTAACCCCTTTTCTCCTATAGCATTAATGCTTTTCATGTTGCTCCCATGTGCAGCAGTCGTCAGTCAGTACATCTTGAAAGACACCTCTAGATAGGACATGGCTGTAGAGAGTGCAGCTCTTCAACCTTCGGACTCATCACTCTCCAAGCCCTCCTCTGCGGTCCTGTCCTGAGAGTAGGACCTGCTGAGAATTACCCACATTTGACTGCGGGTACGGAAAACCGTTCAAAAAGAAGATTGTTCACCAGGACCTTAGAGATTTGCCGTCCCTATGCACATTAAAATTCACCCTAACCTTTCTTCATACTTGCACAGGCGGCACCTGCGCTTCACTGTCGCCACATCTGGGCACTGAGATGAGTTTCTAAAGAACTGTAACCAGTTCTTCCCGGCATAAACAGCAGCATTTCTCATACAGTACATAAAATGGGCAAAACACATGAAAAGTGAGGGTCAAAAAGCCAAATGGAAGTGTCTCTGCAGCTTCTGGAGAGATACACCAAAGGGCTGTGCCTATGTGCCCAAGGCCCTGACACCAACTGGCATAAAAGAGTCTGTGTCAATAGCAGTGAAATGCCTTAACCTCAGAAAAGGGGTGGTTGGATGCAAACTGCCTAAAAGGATTGACCCTGGACAAATGGAACCTCTGACCGTGCCCAGTGTTGCTCCAAGTGTGTGAGTTGGAACAGGCCAATTTTGTACCAGGGTGCTCGAATAGCTGACGGCACGGTTGTGTGCCAACACCATGGATCACCACGTCTTCAGATGCCACTATAGACCTTGCAGCAGTCTGGTTGTCTGTCCCGGGAACGTCCTGTGTGGAAGAGTGCAGTGAGCTAACATTGGAATCATAGAATTGTCCAGGTTGGAAGAGACCTTTCAGACCATCGAGTCCAACCATCAACGCAACACTGACAAAAACCACCACTAACCCATGTCCCTCAGCACCACGTCTGCCCGGCTTTTAAATACCTCCAGGAGTAAAATAGTAGTTAAAAGAGTACCAGTGAGGCAAGACGGTGAGACCATGGTCTAGACTACCCTGAACGATCATCTCTGCCAGGGACTTGAAGTTTCACCTGGCTTCAGACACTCCTGATGAGGGATCAGTCAGGTACATCATGCGGTAGAAAGAAGGTACCCTTAGGAGTCTAGGAGGATATACGAATAGTACAAGAGATCAAGTAGCAGGATTTTGCTCCTAAAGGAGATGTTCTTGGTCTCTGATATAAGCCCCATAGTGCCTTCTGTTAAAGCCTACTTTAACAGCTGAGAAACAGCAACACCTTGTATTGGTTTTGGGTTTTTTTTCCCCTCAGGCTGAGAGGTCAACACAACAGCTGCTATTTATTTCCATTAGAAGGGAAAAGCAGTAGATTGTACTCTTCTTTTGAAGCTACTAACCAAACTCAAAGTTTATTTGTTGCACATACTGAAGAATTTGAAGTGTTGTTCCAAGAATAAGACTCTCTTCTTCTCTTTGACCCAGAAGACCAACTTCCTGTCAAGCTGGTGACATACCAAAGGATGAGTTTCCTGCTATTACACAGCAAGGAAAATATTTCTAAGAAAAACAAGAGACGCTGAGTTCCACCAAAGGGGAAGGAGCTGTTCAGTGTTTTCTTCAGTAGAATTCTTCTTTCAGGAGAGGTGGGGTTCACACCACCAAATGCAAACACTAATTCCAAAAATAACTAATTTGCAAGACAAAAACTTGAAAATGTACCTCCTTCATTCTCCTTCTGCACAGAGGAGATGCGTTTGTGTCTCCTAGAGCTAGGATGATGCTCCAAGTGATTCACTGAGCAAACAAAACATCTTCTGTAGATCCAAGGTCTTGTTCACGTCATGGGGACCGGACAGGACAAGACCAGAGCTCCTGAGCCACAAGCTGCCAGGAACTGGAGAGGATGCTGGGGAAATAGCGTTGTATGTACATACAAAGATGAGAACAGTTGTGTAGGAACACCCAAGAGCCCATCCAGCCCCAAATCCTCCCAGCCCAGCCTTGGGCAGGTAGCCAGGGAAGGGTATGAACATAGCAGGCACACATGATACTTCCTACTAATACTGGCACAACGTTCAATTATTTACAGCTCGTAATTCCTCAGCCCCTGAGGCAGAAGTGGTTTCTGTGCAGTTTGCAACCCCCAATGCATTCGTTCAGTCTCCCCTTTGCTTTGTCTTGGACCTGGAGATCTTCATTTTATGCTCCCCTAGTGCTTTTTTGGAGAGAGGGAAAGGAAAGTCTCGAATGAAATGAATGAATTAAAAGACTTGCCGGGCTGTTTCTCACTATATTTCTCACTGTATATCTCACTATATTTTACCTCTCTTCACCAGCCAGTGGCCTTTCCTAATATCGGTCATTTTATCGTTTCACTAATATAAATCTGCAGAAATGTATGAACAGGACGTGTCAGCGCAGCTTTTCTCAACAATGATCGTAGGGAGAAAAAAATGAAATGGCAGAGGGGTAAGTTAAAAAAAAAAAAAAAAACAACATAAAAAACATCTAAGTATCCTTTGATTAGTAGTTTATACGAAGAAGTTGTTCATTATTAGAAGTCCAGAACCATTCCTGGTTCAGTGGCACGGAGATAATTTTGGTTTTCACCCATGACTGTCCTCCCAGATTCTGCTCTGGCCATCCACAGCTCCTCACAGCAGTGTTTGTTGGTTCCTTTTAGCATTTTTCTTCTTCATTCTGTTAAATATTGTGAAAACCAACTTCCACATCACAACGCGTCATCCTCCATCGCATCTGTCAGCGCTACTGAATTTAAATTAGCGGGAGTTGGAGAAATCTTCTAAAAAACGCATGCTCGCTTCATTAATTTCGCTTTCCTTACAAATACCACAGAAAAGGCACATTTTGTACAACATTGGCTGCACTTAGTCTTACATAAAACCTGCATTTCAGACAATAATACTGGCAGAATTATTCTACATGTAGATTTTTTTCCTATGACCTCACTTCCAAGGTACCTGCCCCTTTCCAGACGGATATTATTGTAGATGAGCAGATCTGCCTGGGTGTTAGTGTGGTTGCCAGAGAATATTGGGAAGATTTTACTATCATCTGTCCTTTATCTGTGATATTGCCGAGGACCAGTGAGAAAAGTTACTGGCAGTTTGTCAACCTGTAATTGGAAGGGTCTGAGATCTGCTTTTCTTCTGCTCGGTCACCAGATGTAGGTGGTTGAATCCATCAGAAGTTACGTTCTTGGCAACAACGCTCTCAAAGTAGTTGGAATAACCATGTCTTTTTGCTGTCTCCAGAGAGAAAGGTTATAACCCCCAAACGGCACGCTTTTTCCTTGGGAATTAGTTCTCCAAACTAAATATACATCCTTGAAAATGAATAATTATTGCTTTATATGGTTTGGGCTGCACAAAATGAGTGAAGAATCACAGAATCACAGAATAGTAGGGTTTGGAAGGGACCTTTGGAGATCATCTAGGCCAACGCCCTGCCAAAGCAGGGTCACCCAGAGCAGGTGGGACAGGAACCCATCCAGGTGGGTTTGGAATGTCTCCAGAGACGGAGATAAGAAAGGGAAGGGAAGGGAAGGGAAGGGAAGGGAAGGGAAGGGAAGGGAAGGGAAGGGAAGGGAAGGGAAGGGAAGGGAAGGGAAGGGAAGGGAAGGGAAGGGAAGGGAAGGGAAGGGAAGGGAAGGGAAGGGAAGGGAAGGGAAGGGAAGGGAAGGGAAGGGAAAGGGAGAAGTTAGCCTCAACGCTTTTTCCTCAAAAAAGGAGAGAAAAATGGTACTCGAAGTGGAGTTTGGGTGGGAAAATGTCACTACCTACATGGGCCTGCAGATTTGAGATGTGGGGGAGCAGAGCTACAGGTCCATACTACTAAACAAGAAAACAAACCTGGACTGCTAACAAATAATAGGGAATCAGCCAACCAGCATCTAAAGAGGGTTAGAGAGGCTCACTTCTGCATACACTGACACAGGCTGACCACAGACCCACGCTGCAGCACGAGCCAAAATCAGGGCGGCAGTCCCAAGGGAACTCTTCCCTCCGCTCCCGGTCCACAGTGAGGATACTCAGGCTGTTCGGTATCCCTCACGACACTCCGTCAGGTGTTCAGCTGTTACGGACCACAAGTGAGAACCGAGGAAGGGAGGAGCTGAATTATCAGTCCTCGTTATCAATACAGGCTGGGGGATGAGGTGACAGAGAGCAGCCCTGTGGAAAAGGACTTGGGGGTCCTGGTGGATGAGAAGCTGGACATGAGCCAACAATGTGCGCTTGCAGCCCAGAAGGCCAATCACATCCTGGGCTACATCAAAAGAAGCGTGGCCAGCAGATCCAGAGAGGTGACTCTGCCCCTCTGCTCTGCTCTCGTGAGACCCCCCTGCAGTGCTGCCTCCAGCTCTGGGGCCTCAGCACAAGAAGGACATGGACCTGTTGGAGCAGGGCCAGAGGAGGCCCCGGAGATGCTGGGAGCTGGAGCCCCTCTGCTGGGAGGACGGGCTGAGAGAGTTGGGGGGGTTCAGCCTGGAGAAGAGAAGGCTCCGCGGAGACCTTCCAGCCCCTTCCAGACCCTGAAGGGGGCCTACAAGAAAGCTGGGGAGGGGCTGTTTGCGAGGGCATGGAGCGATAGGATGAGGGACAATGGTTTAAACTAGAGCAGGGCAGGTTTAGATCAGACATTAGGATGAAGTTCTTCAGAATGAGGGTGGTGAGACACTGGCACAGGTTGCCCAGAGAGGTGGTGGAGGCCGCATCCCAGGAGACATTCAAGGCCAGGCTTGATGAGGCTCTGAGCAACCTGATCTAGTTGAAGATGTCCCTGCTCACTGCAGGGGGGTGGGACTAGATGGCCTCTAAAGGTCCCTTCCAACCCAACACATTCTATGATTCTACGATAATCCAGCCTGGACAGGACAAATAAATGTGCAACCAAGGGAGTCATGGTCCTATATTGTAGGAAAAGTCATAATTTTTGAATCACATGAAGGTGACAAATTCATTTTGGATGTGTTTGCGAAATAAGTTGTCCCAACGGAAATAGTCAAAGCATTCACAAGTGCAGGGTAGCTCTGCAATTAATAAAGACTGCAAAAACGCTTTCCAATTTTGAGATTAAAAATGGCTTGAGAAATGCAAAAAGCACTCCTACTAAGTTGGAAAAGGGCAAATAGAACCATCTTTCACCTTCTATATGCTGCCATCTCTTCCCTGCTGTCTTTGTAGCACCTCTTCCAACAGGACCATCACCTCTAGTGATGGATCCAGAACTCCCATTGCCCTCACAGCACCGATGTAGCAGACCCCTAATGATGGGTATAAAACATACAGCTCACGACAGCCTGTGACCAGGGGCACCAGCCCATCGCCTTGGCACATAACAGGTTGAACATTTCCACAGGGGCAGCTAAACCAGAGTAACAATATTTGCCTTCTTTTAGGTGTGCAACAATGAGAAAAATTGCCACTGCAATTTCAGATGGGCCCCTCCGGAACGCAAGCTGGAAGGATTTGTGTAGGCACCGGACCACCTCCTTCTTCGCACGGTAAGCACGGAGGGGTGGGACTTCTCCGCCTGTCTCAGCTTTATTTTTTCTTGAACGAGTTCATCAGTTCCCCATCTATACTTCCAGATCATTTCAGACTTTGTTCAGGCATCTCTTCGTCCCTTGCCATTTAGCCATGGCAGATTTTTACTTATTTTTTTCTCTTCTCTCTCCTTCTTTTTCATCATTCTGGTTGTGCTTGCCTTGCCTGACTCTATCAGACTACTCTCAGGGCACCCACAGGAACTGCAGATCGATTCCATTAAGCGCAGGGGCCGAGCAGCCAGCGCACAGTTCATTAAGATGGTTTATGAGGGGTGTCTTCTGAGCTCATCAAAACCCTCTTTGGAGAATCTTCCTCTCAACACAGATATCCAGCAGAGCTCCGATCCTGAGAAGACAGGACATAAATAAATATGATCCTGGCACTTTCCTCTGAGAGATATACTTCTGCCTTCCTATACATTAGGTGTCCTAACTTGCTGATTAAGAAATACTAGGCAGTCACCCAGCAGTACTTCACAAATCCATCAGCACCTGACAGCTGACAGCCTTCGAGCTCTTCCCTAACCCTCTTGGCTCATTAGTTCTGCTACTGACGAAGAACTATTCGATCCTTCTGCTGTTTATTTGACCAGGCAAATGGCAAGCTGCTCAGGCGGTAAAGGGCCCATGGGCACTGCAGAAATATAAATCTTTGGAGCAGAGAGATAACAGTTTATACGTCAAATTAGCTGCTCTTCAAGTATCGAGCCATGGTGATATTTCACATGCTCGCATGGAAAGGAAGGTGCCCAGGTGGCAATGTTCTGCTTCTCTCAATTCATGGAGAAAGGTCGATGCTGAGTTTTAGTTTTCTGCTAGGGTCTCCTTAACAGTTGCTTAGGTGTGCTGGAAGGAGTCAACCTTTTTACGTTTTCCCTATGAAAAAACTCTCCTGATTACTTATCCATGCACTAACTACACACCGAAGCCTCAGCGATTAGCTGAACTGGGTGGGTTTTTTCTGTGCTATATTTGGATATTTCTTCATCTATGTCCTTATCACAGAACCACATGGGAAACCTTCCTGCTCATTTGTTATGTCCTCAAACCCCTTACCATGCTGCTGCCCCAAAGACTCTCTGTTTCCAGGCCTATCTAGCAATACTTTAGCCTCTACACTGTATACCTCAAGGCTTTTGTTTCTCAGAAAGATAAGAACACTGATAGCTCCCAAGTAGCAGTGGTGGAGGTGTCTTGGAGACCCAGCCCAAGAGCAGAAGGGAGGGAGCATGCCAGTGAGCGTCTGCTCGTTTGGTGTTGAGTGTGTGCACTCGTGAATATCTGAACAGCAAGTCCAGAAGAGGCCCCGGAGATGCTGCGAGGGCTGGAGCCCCTCTCCTGTGAAGACAGACTGAGAGAGTTGGGGGTGTTCAGCCTGGAAAAGAGAAGACTCTGGAGAGATCTTATAGCAGCTTTCCAGTACCTGAAGGGGGCCTACAAGAAATCTGGAGAGGGACTTTTTACAAGGACGTGTAGTGATAGGATGAAGGGAAATGGCTACAAACTGGAAAAGGGGAGATTTAGGTTAGATAAGAGGAAGAAATTTTTCACTGTGAGGGTGGTGAGCCCCTGGCCCAGGTTGCCCAGAGAAGCTGTGGCTGCCCCATCCCTGGAGGGGTTCAAGGCCAGGTTGGACGGGGCTTGGAGCAACCTGGTCTGGTGGGAGATGTCCCTGCCCAGGGCAAGGGGTGGAACTGGATGGTCTTTAAGGTCTCTTCCAACCCAAACCATATTATGATTCTTCATATGACAAACTGCTGCTTCTACTAGCATTTTGTTGTGCCATAAACATGTGATGTGCACAGAGCACGATGTTCTCTCTTTCTCCCTTTCATTCCAAGTGTTAAGAGCTGCAAGGAATAGAGGGAAAGCTGCTGGAATGCTTTTACTCATCTTGAGTTTGGCCTTTTTGCCGTACAGGAGGGTGGCCATTGCTCAGTGGATCCAAGGGTAGGTGTATCTCCACTAAGCTTTACATCATCTGGCAAAACTGAGGCACATTTAGCTTCTAACCAAGGTTCTCAGCGTCCCTTTCCATGAAGAGCCTTAGCGTGCGTTCACGGTGCAATGCTGACCTCCTCTCTGGCGAATCAGGTTCTTCTTGCTTCAAAGACAACCTGCAGGGTAATGCCACCAAACGGTCCCTCATCAGTGAACAGAGCTCTGTCACAATAGTTTTTAATCCTTTATGGCACTTTTAAAAAGTCTTCCATGGAAATTTTGAAATTAAAATAAGGGTAATTTTTCAGGATAATTTTTCATAAAGTTCAGCTTTTTCTAAATGGCTCTTCCTTTTTTCTCTTTTGGAACGTTTAATCCCTTTTTTTTTTTTTTATCTTTTCCTTTGACTTTCACTTTTTTCATTCACTGAAAAATGCGAACTAAAGTTGAAAAAAGAAAGACTTTAAAACAGTGTGCGGAGGATAAACATTCTCTTATCCTCTTACTGTTTCACACATTTTTCCCAGGTCAAATGGGTTTATGAGCTTAACTGAAAGAATATGGGAATGTGTCTGCAGAGAGGGAAAATGTTCAAAATCCCAAACTAGAAAATGAACGATGACATTTCCCTCGATGATCTCTGCCCATCCACATGCTTCAGATTTCCTGGGCTAATTCATTCTGCCAAGAAGTAGGAAAAACCACAGGGAGGTTTGTTCTGCTCTTTGCAGCAAGACTGCGTAGTACCCAGAGACCTCATGTACCACCAATTTAGGTATCTCTACCCTACGTTATAGTCTCCAGAGTAGATAAAATAAATGTTTTCCCCTTACCATGGTGACCTGTGGTACCTCTGTATCTCAGGCAAGAGAGGGGATTTAACTTACTTCACAGAATCACAGAATCACAGAATGGCAGAGGTTGGAAGGGACCTCTGGAGATCATCCAGTCCAACCCCCTGACAGAGCAGGGTCATCCAGAGCAGGTTGCACAGGAACGCAACCGGGCAGATTTGGAAGGTCTCCAGAGATGGAGACTCCACCACCTCTCTGGGCAGCCTGTGCCAGGGCTCTGCCACCCTCACAGGAAAGAAGTTCCTCCTCATGTTTAGGTGGAACTTCCTATGCTCAAGTTTGTGCCCGTTACCTCTTGCCCTGTCACTGGGCACCACTGAGAAGAGCCTGGCCCCATCCTCCTGACACCCCCCCTTTCAGTATTTATAAGTGTTGATGAGATCCCCCCTCAGTCGTCTTTTTTCCAGACTGGAGAGACCCAAATCCCTCAGCCTTTCTTCATCAGAGAGCTGTTCCAGTCCCCTCAGCATCTTGGCAGCCCTTTGCTGTCCCCTCTCCAGCAGTTCCCTGTCCTTCTGGAACTGGGGAGCCCAGAACTGGACCCAGTGCTCCAGACGCAGCCTCCCCAGGGCCGAGCAGAGGGTGAGGATGACCTCCCTCCACCTGCTGGCCACGCTTTTCTTGATGCCCCCCAGGAGACCATTGGCCTTCTTGGCCACAAGGGCACATTGCTGGCTCATGGTCATCCTGTTGCCCACCAGGACTCCCAGGTCTCTTTCCACAGAGCTGCTCTCCAGCAGGTCAGCCCCCAACCTGGACTGGTGCAGGGGGTTATTCCTCCCCAGGTGCAGCACCCTACGCTTGCCCTTATTGAATTTCATAAGGTTTCTCTCCACCCAACTCTCCAGCCTGTCCAGGCCTCTCCAAATAGTTCATACTTCTATTTTCCTGTCATTTTACATATCTATGTCAGAGAACATAATTTCAAAAAAATACCCAGCATTTATTGTAACGTACTTGACCATAAACTAAAGCATCTTCTCCTGCATTAAATCACTGTCCAAAGTTCGTGTTCACTGAGCGCTTTATGTTATAGCTGGTGACTTAAGAAAACAGGAAAAAAACCCATAATACCACTCTTCCTCCTCCAAATGAAGTGTGTTCTCCTGTCTCCGATTTACAAATGACATTCTCAAAGGGGGTCTGGAAAACCATAACTTCTCAGTACTTTCCAAACATCTTTTTCCTTTCTCAGTAATTCTTGTTTCCCCCAGTTCCTCCAGTTCAAGTCGAAAGCTGCCAGTGAGGACACACCAAAAGGGCATGCGCAGCATACCTGCAGAAAATTGTTTTGGTTTCTGTCAAAAGACAGTTTAGGGTAAAAATACCAAGTTCCTATAAATAGAAGTGCATTCAGACTGACTGCTTCAAGAGCTGGCAACAGCATGACAACACAGCTGAAGAAAGCACAAACAAAACATTAGCCCTTTGTCAGAAAATAAGACTTTTATCTACATTGGGACAAATACATTTCTCCCAAAATGAGAAATATGAGGTGGAAGACGTCAGAGCATCCAGGTAGGGAGCTGCCAGGCAGGAGGGTCAAGTTCAAGCCTCTGCTCTGGTCCTGGCCATGGGGCTTTTCTGCCGTGCCTGTTGCTACTCAGCAAGGCTGCTCTGTCTTCCAGGAATTTGGCTAATCTAAACTACGTCAAAGCTGATGCAGTTTTATCAGATCAACTTTTCCAAGGAAAAGCTCCCTGGAAAAAAAAAAAAAAAGAATCCTGCCTCTTCTAGTTAGAAAAAAGATCAGGCACCAGAAAACAGAAAATACTAAGAAAGAAGAGCAGCTAAGGTCTCATCTCGCACCCCATGCACAGGGTTCACCCACCCAGGAGGCCCAGAGAAAAGCCCTGGCTTCCAAAACTCGGGGAAAAACTGGAAGATGTGGGTTCTTTCTTTAATTTGAAAACATGACTGAAGGGATATTAGACAATAACCCCCAAATACGTTCAAGGCAGCCACAACTCAGACCTTGCTTTTTAGGTTTATTGCCGGCAGAACAAAAAGGGGGTGGGACTAAACTGCAACACAAGAGATTTTGGCTAGGAAGAAGTGAAAAAAAGCTGTGTTTCTTTTTGTATAGCACTGAGGAGGTCCACCACACCTTGTAGAACATGTGAACCTACACAGACAGATGGGGAAAACCACTTTTTTCTGTCAATAGTTAACTGCTGTATGGCAGTCATTGTCACAAGATGCTGATGAAATCAAGCACTGAGCATAACGCAAAGAAGATTAGTCACATGGGTAGATAACAAGATTAATCAAAGTTTTAACGGCGCATTAGCATAACACACAAAATAAGTAAGAGGAGAGCGGAAGAGGTAGTCCAGGAAACGTATGCTCGGTCTGCCATCTTAGTTGTTAATACATCATGTGCCGTCTCTAAACGCCACAGGAGTCTAGAAGTGACAGATTGGATAAAATGCACGTAAATTAATTCCGTCGAGGCAATGCAATTTAAGAATTTCATTACAATTTGGCAAACATTACAAATGCAAAGAGCCACTGAAGGTAGAAAACGTACATTAATTAAAAACACCAGGGAAGCGCCGAGACACCAGGGCAGAGGTTGGAAACTCCAGTCCAGGGAACAGGAGCAAAGAGAGGAGGTGCCTGGGCTACATTGGCAGGTGACATCCCTAGAAATTCCATAGACCATGACAACTAAAGGAGTTATAAACAGAACATGAACCAGCCCAGATCAAGATCCGTCCAAAGCAGCATCTCATCTCCAGCATGCAGTAACAGCCTGGGGAAAGCATCATCACCGGGACACGGTGAGCTGTTCCTTGTCTCCTGAAGTTCTGCTGATGGCCACAGGTTGCATGAAGACCACTGTATTTACAGGTCCTGTTGGACTCGCTCTCCACAAACGCATCTAATCCCTCTGGACGTGCTTATCCTACCGCCTCCCCAGCATCCTGTGGCTGTGAATTTCACCCAAAAAAAGTTTTC
Organism: Chroicocephalus ridibundus; assembly: GCF_963924245.1. NCBI lineage: Eukaryota > Metazoa > Chordata > Aves > Charadriiformes > Laridae > Chroicocephalus > Chroicocephalus ridibundus. The sequence continues at coordinate 9,619,761 of NC_086284.1, forward strand.
ACCCTCTGGAAGTGCATCCTTGCAAACAGTTCCACTGTTCCAGTATCTATTCCTTAAAATTGTGAACACCAGACTTGCGGGGATTCTCTGGTGACAAATTATCATAGATTAAAAAAGACTCATTTATGCCTCTTGGAGAAATACAAATGTCATCTTTTTACAGAGCAAATGGATTGTTTCCACATCGGGGCTAATTGAACAGATAAGCGCCTTCAGCCATGAACCAGGAATGATAACCTCAGCCTTCACTAATTTCATTCCCAGACCTTCAGGGCTGAGCAGTACATTTTCATGGATAAGCTCACCCTTCATACAAAAAGTCTCTGAAAATCCACCGAGTAACATTTCTTTGACTAATACAGAGTCTTTCCTCTAGTCTTTCATCAACTCTAAGCTTTCAGCAGTGACAGTCACCAACCCCTGAAGACTGCAATATGCCCATACCACAATAACTGATTAACTGCAGAAAAACGGTGACAGTAGCCAAAGGGCTCTGCCAGATCTTACCAATCCTCCCTACGTGACAATTAAGGATCACAGAATCACAGAATGGCAGAGGTTGGAAGGGACCTCTGGAGATCATCCAGTCCAACCACCCTACTAAAACAAGGTCACCCGGAGCAGGTTGCACAGGAACGTGTCCAGGCGGGTTTGGAAATGTCTCCAGAGACAGAGACTCCACCACCTCTCTGGGCAGCCTGTGCCAGGGCTCTGCCACCCTCACAGGAAAGAAGTTCCTCCTCATGGTGAGATGGAACTTCCTATGGTCAAGTTTGTGCCCGTTACCTCTTGTCCTGTCACTGGGCACCACTGAAAAGAGCCTGGCCCCATCCTCCTGACACCCCCCCTTTCAGTATTTATAAGCGTTGATGAGATCCCCCCTCAGTCGTCTTTTTTCCAGACTGGAGAGACCCAAATCCCTCAGCCTTTCTTCATCAGAGAGGTGTTCCAGTCCCCTCAGCATCTTGGTAGCCCTTTGCTGTCCCCTCTCCAGCAGTTCCCTGTCCTTCTGGAACTGGGGAGCCCAGAAATGGACCCAGTGCTCCAGCTGTGGCCTCCCCAGGACAGGGCAGAGCAGAGGGGGAGGAAGACCTCCTTCCACCTGCTGGCCACACTCTTCTTGATGCCCCCCAAGATGCCATTGGCCTTGGCCACAAGGGCCCATTGCTGGCTCATGGTCATCCTGTTGTCCACCAGGACTCCCAGGTCCCTTTTCACAGAGCTACTCTCCAGCAGGTCAGCTCCCAGCGTGTACTGGTGCATGGGGTTAGTATCACAGAGGAGGTTATTTCTCTCGTGAGTTCAGAGAACAGAAGTGAAAAGAGCAGTGCCAGACTGCACAAAAACAAGGACTTGGCACTTCAGGACAGTCTGAAGAACGTGCCATCTTATAGAGCTCAGCAGCCAGGTTCAGGATCCCAGCAGTGAAGTCAGTCCACCTTGGCCTTTGAGGTCAGCTGGCACCCTGCATGTATATTACAGTTTCCCAAACTTCATCCGTACACACTTAAAGTGTGATAAAAATGAGGATCTGCCCACAGATATCACCTGTACATGAGAGTAAAGGTCTCCAGGGAACTCGTCTTCTTAAACCGTTGTGAGGATTTTTCAGACTCAGGCTGTCTTGAACCCTGGAAGAGTTTTCCCACAAATAGGTAGACCTCAAGAGCCGCTTGGTTTGCTCTGGTAGCATTCCCTCCTAGCTGGAAGAGCTGACGATCTTGCCCCTCACTATTCCACTTCTGAGGAAGAGGCGATCCGCTGAGGCACAGCAGAATTGAAGTCTTCAGGTGGCACCGCCAGCCTTCCTACCCCCAGAGTCATTGCTTCAACACTACCAAAGCTGGAACACAGGAGGACCACACTTCTGCAGAAGAAGAAAAGGTAACTCACCTTGTGACAGCCCAGTTTTCTGAGGAGTGCCACCCACAGGTATTCGAGGAACTTCTAGGGTAGAGCAATACCATCGGTCTGTGTGGGACTCCATTCCATATGGGGACAGGTTTCAGTTTGTGCAGAAAAGCTAACAACGAAATAAATTCAAATCATGTGCCAAGACTCTTTCCAAGCTTCTGAGGGTGGTTCAGTTATAGAAATAGCAACTGGAATTATTATTTTCATTCTTCTAACTACTGTGTAACGTTCAGACTGAAGACCGCTCAGACACTGAGTAGGCAAGTCCCATTGCGTTTCATTTAGAGAGCACATCCGTTCTCAATGCGATGATTTCCATTCCTAGCTCCTTCACTGCTTCCTTTCCCAACATACGCGTCTCCAAGGCTGCCCAAAAACAGACACAGTGCAAAGTCGGTGGGCAGAGAGAAGCAACCAAGGCTGTAGTACTCTGAGTTTCCTTCGCTTTGCCAGGCTCTCTGCATGCACGGAACTTGCTGAAAAAAAAAAAAACACAGAGGTGTTTTATATTTTCTTAATACATATGGCATAGTCACATGCTGAGGCATAACGAAACAGCTTAGCCTGTTCCTATTATTCCAACTCTGTAACGCATGTTCCCATTTTTTTCACTCATTCCTCTTCAAAGTTCTGAGATTAAAATATTTCTTTTCTGGAGAGATCTTTGAAAGAGCCTTAAAATGCTTATTTTGTTTCAACTTAAATGGTCATTGCAGTTGTTATCTTCATTCACACCTTGGCACTTCAAAACCAGCCTGCATTATCTGTAGCACTGGAGAGTTTTTCTTTTTTCCCCATTTATCCACCTCACTTCCTCAGTACACTGGAAAGATAAAGAGAGGATAAAACAAAAGGCAAGAACGTGCAGAGAAAAAACATTCTGGGGCTCTCTGCTTTCCCTACCTGAAATACACAGCGTCCAGTCACTCCCCGCGTTGTTTTGCCTCTTGTTCCTTCTCCTCAAACAGTGGCCACCAGGACATCACACACAATGTAATTTCCAAACTCTTATTACCACCCCCTAAACAGAATCACAGACTGGCAGGGGTTGGAAGGGACCTCTGGAGACCCTCCAGTCCAACCCCCTGCCAGAGCAGGGGCACCCAGAGCAGGTGGCACAGGAACGCGTCCAGGTGGGTTTGGAATGTCTCCAGAGACGGAGACTCCACCACCTCTCTGGGCAGCCTGTGCCAGGGCTCTGCCACCCTCACAGGAAAGAAGTTCCTCCTCATGTTTAGGTGGAACTTCCTATGCTCAAGTTTGTGCCCGTTACCTCTTGTCCTGTCACTGGGCACCACTGAAAAGAGCCTGGCCCCATCCTTCTGACACCCACCCATTAAGTATTTATAAGTGTTGATGAGATCCCCCCTCAGTCATCTTTTTTCCAGACTGAAGAGACCCAAATCCCTCAGCCTTTCTTCATCAGAGAGGTGTTCCTGTCCCCTCAGCATCTCCATAGCCTGCACTGGACTCTCTCCAGCAGTTCCCTGTCCTTCTGGAACTGGGGAGCCCAGAACTGGACACAGTGCTCCAGCTGTGGCCTCCCCAGGGCAGGGCAGAGGGGAGGATGACCTCCTTCCACCTGCTGGCCACACTCTGCTTGATACCCCCCAGGATGCCATTGGCCTTCTTGGCCACAAGGGCCCATTGCTGGCTCATGGTCATCCTGTTGTCCACCAGGACTCCCAGGTCTCTTTCCACAGAGCTGCTCTCCAGCAGGTCAGCCCCCAACCTGTCCTGGTGAGCCCCCAGCCTGTACTGGTGAAGGTGAAACTGCCCTATGAAACCGCCCAAAGCATCTCCATCCTTCTCTGACAACTTCTGCAGGACTGACACTGACAGCACACTGAAAAGTGAGGGAAAAATAAACAATACGGAATGTCAGATAAGATAGGAGATAGTGTACAGACCAAAAGATTCACATTCACATGTATTTCTGTAAAACCAAGTCATTTTTCTGATTACTCCAGAGCTACCTCAGAAGCTGTAGGCTGCCACCTTGCAGTGTTACAGAAAATAGACCCAGCTTGCTTCCCAACCCTGTGCATGCTGGCTAAAACCCATCCAGAAGGCAGAAAAAGCACAATAATCTGTAATAAATACCCAATTGTCACCATCGATCCTGAAGCGTCACAGGCAACGAGCCCACGGCTAGAAGCAAGTTATCTGCGCCGATCCTTCTAGACCCCCTGCAGTGCTGCCTCCAGCTCTGGGGCCTCAGCACAGGAGAGACACGGAGCTGCTGGAGCGGGGCCAGAGGAGGCCCCGGAGATGCTGGGAGGGCTGGAGCCCCTCTGCTGGGAGGACAGGCTGAGAGAGCTCCAGGTTCAGCCTGGAGAAGAGAAGGCTTCAGGGAGACCTTGGAGCCCCTTCCAGTCCCTCAAGGGGCTCCAGGAAAGCTGGGGAGGGACTCTGGATGAGGGAGGGGAGCCATGGGACGAGGGGGAAGGGGTTTCCACTGCAAGAGGGGAGATTGAGCTGAGATCTCGGGCAGAAATTCTTGGCTGTGAGGGTGGTGAGCCCCTGGCCCAGGTTGCCCAGAGAAGCTGTGGCTGCCCCATCCCTGGAGGTCTTTACCTCTAAAATTTTCATTTGCTTCATTGGGCATTTTTCTTTTCAGTAATTTAGTGTCCTTTCATTGTTAATTCACCAAAAAAAACTTTTTTTAACCAGCTCTACATATGCTGATTTAGAATTCATAGAACCTTGATTATATCCCATGAACTAGGAGCGGGGTTTTGTTTGCATGGAGATTTGGGTGGAAATTTGTTTCTGTGCTTCTTTTATCCAAACTATTTTTTGTCTTACTGCCACAAAAGATGTGATATGCGGTATGAGCAGTAACATTTAACTGTGACAGAGCAAATTAAAAAGGGATTTTCAGCTGTACGCACAGCACTAAATGAGGCACACAGTTGATCTACATCTTTGTAGGCAGCCACAGGGTTCTTAATATTATTTTTTTTTAATTATGCACGTAAGGGTGCAAGATTGTATTGGCTCATGAGTTACAGTTTCCGTGTCAGCTGCAGATTGTCAGAAGCCATCTCTGCCGAAATACCCTAAAGCAGACGTTTCTCCAGAATAAACCGGGCAAAACAAACAAGCCAGGCGACGAGCTAAAGGTTTTTAAAACCTGAATTAATTTTGCAATGAAACATAAATGAAAAAAAAAAAAAAGACAGGTTATTAACGCAGGTTTTGGGAATGCAGCATGCAAGGAACGGCTTGTGGGGAGGACCACTGGGAAAGGCTGGGGGCAATGGGGGGGACAATCTAGGGAAGGAGGACAGGGCATGGAGGATAGCATGGGTGCCCAGCCGGGGGCAGGCTGTGGGATGCGGATGGGGATGGCAGCTGTGGGGCAGCAAGGGGTGGTGTGGGATGGGGATGGCAGGCTGGGCGGCGGCAGTGGTGTGGGATGGGGCAGCGTAGGGGGGACCAGCGGGGGCTGCTGCGGGGCTGTGGGCACAGTCTGGGGGTAGCCGTGGGGCTGGGGGGCACACACGCCAGGCAACAGTGGGTCTGGTTGGTGACCTCCCAGTGGTGGGGGCTTCCAGAGGGCAGGGGTGGGCAGAGGAACCCTCCTGCCCCACACCAGCACCACCACCCTGCCTCACACCACCACCAGCTGCCTGGCGAACCCCTGCCGTAGGGAGATGCCGGCTGCCGTGTCCCAGGCAGAGACCTGCTGGGGGGAGAGGGCCTGAGCAGCCGGAGCTCCCTGACCCAGAGACCCTCGGGGACACGAGGGACCCCGTCCTGCCCGCATCAGCCCTCAGGCCAGCAAGGAGCCACCGATGGAGCCACGTTTGGAGCAAGACGGCTCTGGAAGAAAGCTCGAAGTCCCCTGCATCGGCATCAATACAAAGAATAAACTAGTGAACAAGATGGAAGAGGAAATTTCAGCTATGCTTCCTGAAATGGCTACAGCAGAGGGGCAGGCATCGCCGAGCAGCAGCCAGCAGACACGGGGACAAGAGCACCAGCGCAGCAGCCAACACCTCATGGGACCAGAACCAGCAGGTGATGCCCGAGAACCGGAGGCAGAAGAAACCCAGGGGAGCAGAGGTTCACGCACTAAGATGGGTGGCACGGTTCAGCAGCCCAGCAGCACCGTGAGTGTTATCTCTAAGGCAGGACTCCTGTCACAGCTGGCAGCAGGTCTCCAGCGGGGCAGCTGGTGGTCCCTGGAGCCAGACTCCTTCCTGGGGGACGAGCCATGGCAGAGCAACTGGCATCCCCAGCGGCAGGAGTCCCAGCTCAGCATGGACTGCAGGGTCCGAGCAGAGCTAGCGCAGAGGGCAGCCTACAGCCCCGAGGAGGGGGTCATCTGGATCAGCCGGAGAACAAACAGAAAAGTAACCAACAGAAGCCAGCAAACCAGTCAAGTTTGGAGCCAGAAGGCTCTGGCAGAAATACTGAAGTCCCCTGCTCAAAAATCTCAGAGCAACATCGATACAGAAAAGAGATCAGTAAAAGGAGCAGAAAAGGAAATTTCAGATAAATGCCCTGAAATAATGAGTCAGCGAACAACGCAGGCATCACGGCATGGCAGCGAGACAGTACCAGGGCAGGAGTCATGGCGTGGCAGTACGATGGTGCCACAGCAGGAGTCACGGCGTGGCAGTGTGAAGGTACCACAGGAGGAGTCACGGCGTGGCAGCAAGGATGTACCAGGGCAGGAGTCATGGCGTGGCAGCCAGCAGACATTGGGGCAGGAATCACAGCATGGCGGTGAGGAGGTACCAGGGCAGGAATCACAGCATGGCAGTGAGGAGGTACCAGGGCAGGAATCACTGCATGGCAGCGAGGAGGTACCAGGGCAGGAATCACTGCATGGCAGGCAGCCGGTATCAAGGCAGGAGTCACAGCGTGGCAGCAAAAGGTACTGGGGTAAGAGTCCCGGCATGGCAGCGAGAAGGTACTGGGCGATCAGTCATGGCCCCACCAGCCTGGAGAAGAGCACTCAGGGCAACCTGAGGCCTCTGACAGCAGCTTGCTGCTGATGCTCCATCTGAAGTGCAGCAAACTCCAGGGAATGGAGGAGCAAATAGCAGGGGAAGCAGAGCAGACTTTCAACCATTTCTCTCAAGATGGAGGGACCTGGACAGGCAGAACAGAGAAAATCCTCATGAGCTGTGATGAACGAACTGGTAACATAATCCAGAGAATCCACGGAACTGCCCAGCACCCTGCCGGGCAGCCGTCCCGAAGGGAAGGGGCAACCCGCGTCCCTGAGGCGCGTGATGGAGCAGGAGCAGAAAAGCCACAAGTGGTGGGACACGGGTTCCGGCACAGTGGTGGGGCAGACAGACGTGGAGAAGCTGGCTCAGGGCTCCCGGCTGCCTCCCACAGCCCCAGAGGTTTGCTGGGCACGGCCGTAGCCGAGGGGATGGCCCACAGGGCTCAGCAGACACAGAGGGTTATTGCTCTAGATGAAGGGCTCTGGGGGAGGAGGCGAACAGGCCAGTTACTGAGCAATAAAAGCCAACAGACAAGTGTCTCTGCTCTGCAGAAAGGCAGCAGCATGGCGCAGGAGCGGAGGGAAGCGGGAGGCAATGCATCGGGGCAGCGAGAAGGGGGAGAACCGCGGAGCCAGCCATCAGACATGGATGTGCCAGCAGTTCATCGTCAAAGGTCCTTGCGCAGCAGCCAGCTCTCTGGCCACGACTGACAGGGAACGGCTAGTGAAACCCCACCATGAGCCCCGGCTGCAATGGGCAGCCGGGCTGGGCATTGCAGAGGCTTGAAGAGGAACCGGGTGACAAAAATCTGGGGGGCCTATGGGGTACTTGAAACCAACATCTGGGGCATGACAGGAAAAGTGAAGAAAAGTGAAGACCAAAAATAACAGCAAAGGAAAGACTGAGCTGCAAGGCATCAAAAGGAATAAACCCACATATAGCAGAAAAAAAAAAAAAGAAAAAAAAGAAAAGAAAAATGTCATCACTGAAGTTATCCTCATTACCTTTATCTACAGGTCATGGGGATTTGCTCTGTGGTGGTCGTTGGGTTTGCTCTTCAGCAGCCCCCCGCCATGGGCTGCCCCAGGAGAACAGACTCCACCAGCACCCAGTGTCTGGGGCTGCTGGATCCTTGCCTCCTGAAATGGCCCCACTTGTCCTTCAGCCTCTCCTTTTTGAGTTTTTCACCCGTAAATGGGGACAAGAATGCTTTGCTTTCTCTTGTGCTTTACTCAGGTGATCAAAACCTCAAGAGAGCAGCTGTCTCCCTCTGTGCACGCTGAAAGCAAATGCCTTCTAAACCCGGCGGAGGCCTTTGGCTACCTCGAGAGATGCCTGGAATCCTTATTCTGTTGAGAAATACTTTTCTTTGCGGACCAGAGTCCCACACCCTCTCCTGTGCCGGCAGCTGGGCGAGGTGTGCAGTGCGTGACGCAGAGGGAAGGGGATGGGGGAAGCTCAGCGCAGCTAGAAATTCAAAACGCCACCCAAAGCAAAGCCTGGCTTGGCACATCTCCCATTAAAATCAGAAGAGAAAAGTAATACAGAGCTAGACTTACACTAGGCATGAACAAAGGGAGCAGGCAATATAAAATATTCTATTCTATTCTATTCTATTCTATTCTATTCTATTCTATTCTATTCTATTCTGCCCATCCCGTTTGCGCTGGCCTCTCTGCTCTCCCCCCACACAGCTCCACCTGCAGCCTTGCAGGATTTAGTCCTTTCCTAAAGCACCACCTCCCCGATGCTTGAGACGTCCTGAGCTGTTTACCCTGCAACATCGCTTTTCAAAGCTGTTCTAAATCCAAAGCAAACCCTCTGTTTGTATCATCAAGCTTTAAAAGCACAAACCCTAAAACTTTATATTCCGGAAAGAAAACAAAAAATCCCGAGTTACTGTTGGTTTTTAGACCCAATGACTTCAAGCCAATTTCATGAGCATTGGCACCTTTTTGACTTAATTTCATACACTTAGATATGGTTTTATTTCTGAAGGGCTACATAGTGCTTTTGGTTTCCTTCCTTGAACCTGGATTTTTATGTTTTTATGGATTTTAAAGGCAATTTACAGCAGCACTAAGCTATTGCTTTTTGAAGCGGGGGGGATTCCGGGAGAGGTGAGCATGAAAGTATAGTTTGTGTTGCAAATCTGCATCCTACTTTAAAATGCAAGTCCATTTGATGTCTTGAAGCTCTACTAAAGACAAAACGTTAGAAACCTGTATCACAACATGAAAGTAACCAGAAATATATACCAATCTAAAGTAGATATTATAAGTTAAAAGACAAAAGTATTTCTTAATGAGAGCTCCCAGTCTCCCTGGGTTACTGCCAATCTTCCAGATATGCCATGAGCTGCCACTGCTGCACCCTCATCCTCCAGCTTCAAGCTGAGAGCTCTCTTTATAAGGCAGTTTTCACCAGCTATTGACCGATTATTGAGCTTTGTGGGACCCATTTGTGTCTGGGAGCCAGTGCCTCAATCCATCTCTCATAAAATCATCTCGTTTTCAAACAATGACGGTGCCTAAGCAGCATGCTGCGCGCTCGTTCCTCAAAATATTGGTGTAGAATAACATTCTTGTGGGGTTTACCATAAAACTGAAAGTACAGAGGGTTAATGGCTTTTTGCACCATTAAAGCTGATGTGACCATAACAGAAGGGTAAATGAGCTCGAGTCCAGGCTGATCGTCAGCTGAGGCTCTCCAAGTTCATTATTTCCAGAATTAGGATCTCCAGACAGCTCCTTGCAGACAGATTTCTTTAGGAAGGAAACATCCTCTGCCACTTTGTATCGTGGCCACCGGAAAACATGTTTTCTAAAAAGACCACCTCATTGTTATCATCTTACTGCTCCGTGTCCTGTCTCGTATGTAAAACGACTTCGCTAAGTCTTTAAAAAGACTTTGGTCTACTTAAGACTTTCGAATTATAAGTTAATGGCCTACACTGTTTCAGGTAGAGTTAGGAAAACGCATGCTAACCATAATTTCGTGTCAAAGCAGTCCAAGGATTTTTATCGATGAAATGTTGTAAAGGCTACTGTCTATCAGGTTTCTTTGGATTTCTAATATGTTTTGCATTGTGAAAAAGGGATTTTGGGGAACAGGTTGATGCTGCCATGGGCAGCTGAAACGACTGACCCAGGAGGAGCTTCTGCATCGGCTGCAACAGGCGGGATGAGCCACAGGGAAAAACGGGGACGGAGGGTCGATGGGATGACAGCGCAGCCGCTGTCACGCTTGCTGGTGTCACCGGGACGGCACACGCAGCCACCGCCGCTCCCCCGTGCCGAGGGGACCCCGCGCTTGGGTTCAGACCTGTCCTCGCTGGAATATTGAGCTTGAACATGAGCCGAGCTATTAGCACTCTTGAAATCCTCGTATTTGCAGAAAGGAGCCAAGAAGGGTCCAACGTTTGTTTTTCACTAGGTGAGGTCCAATTTTACCCGGCAGACCAGCAAAAAGTGGACTTCACTTTGGGAGTTTATTTGAGATCATGAAGCACTTCATGCGAATGGCATTAAAACCTGGGTGATGCTGGGGAGAAGCTTACGGTCTTCTCTACCCGGTGAATCCAAGTAGTAGAAAAGCCAACATCCACATTCATTGGAATTTAACCCAGGTGCCTTGATTACGTATTTCCGTTTTTACTTTTCTGTGTGGCTCACAAAAGGGCCTGGGGGAAGTTTTCAGAGGCACAGGGATGAGACAGCGGCTGCCTCTGCTACCCCAGCTCCCCGCGACGGCAGCCTTATCTTGGTGTTTCTCTCTCCTCTTTGTCCCTTGCTCCTACTTAACGTCACCTTCAGATGGGAATGTCGCACCGGGTGCAAACACATCAGCATTTTGCATATGGCATGGGACGAGGAGGCCACTGCGGAGGGGAGCCAGCCCCAGCCCCTCTCCTGGAGGTAGCTGGATGTTCCTGGTGATTGACATTCAAAGCAAGGCATTCAGGCTCAAAATAAAGGCAAATAAAGAGGGATGGGTGAAAGGTCCCATGCAGCTGGCGGTTCAAACACATTAACTGGAAATGCATCAGATTTTGACTTGGAGGACCCTCTTGCAGCTGAAATCTAATGCAGGTCCTCCGGCTGAAGATGAAGAATGAAAGTAGCGGGCTTATTTACCGAGATTTCTACAAAAGGAAGGAGGATGCATCACGCTGGCCAGCCATCAGAGGGACAAAACGTGAACGGTGGCGAACTCTCTTCCTGCCTGTTCCCACAAATGCCATCTGAAAACACCCTGCCTCTTCTGAGCATCTCTCCCAACCCTTCTGCACACCTGAGCCCTGCTTCTAACGCCCCAGATGATCTTTGAGGTCCCTTCCAACGTGGGATTCTGTGATGACCAGAAGATGCTCAGAAGCCTGGAGCCCCTCTGCTGGGAGGATGGGCTGAGAGAGTTGGGGGGGTTCAGCCTGGAGAAGAGAAGGCTCCAGGAAGGCCTTGGACCCCTTCCAGTCCCTCAAGGGGCTCCAGGAAAGCTCGGGAGGGACTCTGGATCAGGGAGTGTAATGATAGGACACGGGGTAACAGCCTCAAACTGAAAGAAGGGAGATTTAGATTGGATCTCAGGCAGAAATTCTTGGCTGTGAGGGCGGTGAGCCCCTGGCCCAGGTTGCCCAGAGAAGCTGTGGCTGCCCCATCCCTGGAGGGGTTCAAGGCCAGGTTGGCCGGGGCTTGGAGCAAGCTGGGCTGGTGGGAGGTGTCCCTGCCCAGGGCAGGGGGTTGGAACTGGGTGGTCTTCAAGGTCCCTTCCAGCCTAAACCACTCCGTGATTCCAGGATTATTCCCTGGCTTATAAACATCTGCCCGTGACCATGTCCTCCATGTTACCTCCATTTTACCGTTCGGACTGTTTACATAACAACGGCAATAAGGCCGTTCACCCCGCGCTCCGCCGCCCTTTCCCTCAGGGAGGCGGCCGCGGCCCGCGCTCCCCTCAGCGTCGCCGCCCCCGACCGGTTTCGACCGGTTCCAACCGCCCGCCGCCGCTTGGGAGCCGCCCCGAGGCGCGGCGGCAGCTGCGTCACTGCTGCGCGCCGCCGCCTGACGTCAGACGACGCGCCGGGCGTTGCCATGGAGGCGGTGGGCGCCGGGGAGGAGGAGGCGGACGAATGGCTGCTGCAGTCCCTGCGCCTGTGAGGGAGACGTGGCCCCGCTCTCCCCCACGGCCCCGCTCCCCGCCCCTGGCCCCGCCAACCTCTCCTCCTTCTCCCCGCAGGTACGGGGACCTGCACACCTTCGAGCTCCAAGCGCCCACCCGCCTGATCGAATGGGCCCGGGGAAACCGTGAGTGAGGGGCGGAGGGGGAGAGGCCGGGCCGGGGGGTGGTGAGGGGGGGAGGGTCTGGGCCCGTGGCTCCCCGGGGGATATTAGGGTGAGTGGGCCGGGGTCCCCGGGAAAAGAAGGGGGTCAGGGGACTGGGATGGGGCCACGGGGGTAGGGAATCATAGAATCATAGGACCACGGAATGGTTTGGGTGGGAAGGGACCTTAAAGCCCACCCAGTGCCACCCCCTGCCCTGGACAGGGACACCTCCCACCAGCCCAGCTTGCTCCAAGCCCCGGCCAACCTGGCCTTGAACCCCTCCAGGGATGGGGCAGCCACAGCTTCTCTGGGCAACCTGGGCCAGGGGCTCACCGCCCTCACAGCCAAGAATTTCTACCTCAGATCTCAGCACAATCTCCCCTCTTGCAGTGGAAACCCCTTCCCCCTCGTCCCATGGCTCCCCTCCCTCATCCAGAGTCCCTCCCCAGCTTTCCTGGAGCCCCTTGAGGGACTGGAAGGGGCTCCAAGGTCTCCGCGGAGCCTTCTCTTCTCCAGGCTGAACCCCCCCAACTCTCTCAGCCTGTCCTCACAGCAGAGGGGCTCCAGGCTTCTGAGCATCTTCTGGTCATCACAGAATCCCACGTTGGAAAGGACCTCAAAGATCATCTGGTCCAACCTTCCTTGGCACAAGCACAGTCTAGACAAGGGGGCCCAGCACCCTGTCCAGCTGAATCTTAAAAAGTGTCCAGTGATGGGGAATCCACCGCTTTCCTGGGGAGATTTTCTGGTCCAGCTCTGGGGCCTCAGCACAAGAAGGACATGGACCTGTTGGAGCGGGGCCAGAGGAGGCCCCGGAGATGCTGGGAGGGCTGGAGCCCCTCAGCTGTGAGGACAGGCTGAGAGAGTTGGGGCAGGTTCAGCCTGGAGACGAGAAACCTTCCCCATCCTTTGATCATTTTGGTGGCCCTTCTCTGGACTCTTTCCAGCCTCCCTACATCTTTTTTGCATAGCAGTGAACAAAACTACACACCGTATTCCAGGTGTGGCCTGACAAGCACTGAGCAGAGTGGGATAATGACTTCTTTATCTCTGCTGGTGATGCCCTGGGTGATGCAGCCCAGCATCCCATTAGCTTTATTTGCCACAGCAGCTCCACTGCTCAGTCATATTGAGCTTGTTGTCTACCAGGACCCCCACATCCTTTCCCACAGAGCTGCTTCCCAGCCAGGTAGATCCCAGCCTGTGCTGCACTCCGGGATTATGGTTTCCCACGTGCAAGACCGTACACTTGTCCGTGTTGAACTTCATCAAGCTCTTGTCAGCCCACTCTTCCAGCTGATCCAGACTTTCCTGCAGGGTGGCTCTCCCTTCCCAAATGTCCTCTTCCCCACTCAGTTTGGTGTCATCAGCAAACTTCCATCAGGGTACCCTTGATCCCATCACCCAACTCACTTATGAAGATATTAAATAGCATTGGAAAATGGCCATGGGGCCAGGCTGGGGCCACGGAGAGGGGAGAAGGAGGGACCACAGAGTTGGGCTGGGACACCAGAGGGGAGGCCAAGGTGTAGGGCGAGGACCCCAGGAGTGGGGCCAAGTGGCTGGGACTGTACCAGGGTTCAGACTGGGCTGGAGCTCTGGGTCCAGGGTTCAGGGTGGACCGTACTATGACCAAGAGGTCTGGCTCAGGGAGCGGTGGGCCAGGCAAGGGGGTGGGGGCATCCCTCACCATGTCCCTGGTTCTTCATCCCCACCTCCAAGGTGTCTGTGTAGCCGGGTATGGACAGTCCGGTGGGAACGAGATCCTGCAGCTGCTCCCGCCACCATCGCTGCAGGTGAAGGAGACCCAGGTGGGTGTAGCAGCCAGGATGGCACCAGGTCTCTCTGTCCTCCTTCACCTGGTGTTTTCAGAGGCCAGGCTGTGCTCTGCTGGGCTTCACAAGCTGCTGCCTGGTCTCTGTTGCTCTGACAAGGACTTGGCTGGGTCTTGAGCAGCTTTGGTTGAAAGGTAAAGCACCTAAGTCACCCAGGTGCTGTCCTTTTGAGGTAGCACAGGTTGGCACGCCAGTCATGTAATCCTGCAGCTCTGCGGGCAGCTTGTGCTGTGAAAACTTCATCTCCAGATGTGTGAGTGAAAGCGTTTCGTGGGGAGATAGGACAGATCATAAAATCCCAGAACGGTTCAGGTTAGAAGGGACATTAGAGATCAGCTAGTTCCAACCCGCCCGCCCTGGGCAGGGACACCTCCCACTAGACCAGGTTGCTCAAAGCCCCATCCAGCCTGGCCTTGAACACCTCCAGGGATGGGCCAGCCACAACTTTTCAGATGTGGACACCAAGGCAAATGAAGAAGGGACTTGCTGAGATGCCCGAGCCTGGGGCACCACGTTGCTGAACAGTGAGGTTGGCCCTTGGGTAGGTGACCTCTAAAGTAGTGACCTCTAAAGGTCACTAGTAGTCACCTAGTGACCTTTAGAGTGACGTCTAAAATAGAAGGTGGTGTTTGGGCACTGGGTAACGAGAAAGGTTGTGAGCCAGACCTGTATGGATGGCAACGAACCCATGCAGAACCCTTGGCAGGAGCTTTCTCCATATTTTTTTCCTCTAACTATTTTGAGATCCTTCTATTCCTGTAGCTCCTGTTGAAACAGGCATTACTGGACAGGCAAGAGCTTCACCCAGAGTCTCTTTTTTTCTTGTCTCTTTTTTTTTTTTTTTTTTTTTTTCTGATAACTGACCACACCACGTTGTGCACCATTACGTATGAAGAAATGACTTTGCCTCTGATTTCCAGGGCCTGTGTCCAGAGAGAGATTTCAAGGTGGAATGTGGTGGATTTTCAAACCGCCCAGTGTACAGCCTGAAATATGTGCCGGACACCAGGTATGGCCGTATACTTCCAGGGCGTACTGGAGATGGAGAGGGGACTTGTCCACTGAGAGAGAGCTCCTTTTCCTTGCTTGCTTCCCAACCCAACTGGTCAGTCCTGCCAGCTCTGAGTGCAGTGTGAGCCTGAGTAGGGACTTGCTGGCCAGTGACATGTAATGGTCCTCCCAGAACCCTGTCGTGGTGTTTGGAGAGGAGCTGTCTGTCGGGGTGCTCGGCAAAATGGAGTGCACCCCGGTGCCGTGGTACAGAAAGCTGCGGTGACGTGTCTTGTGGGGCAGCTGGCAGAGAAACGGAAACTGCTGCTGGATAACTTGAATCCTCAGCTTCTTCCAGAAGTGAGCCGCAGGGGCTGCTGACATTGATGCTGGCTCACCGGGGATTCCTCCCTGCCCCACTTCTGAGCAACGGGGACCTGTACAGCTTCCGTGCTCTGCCGTTGCCGTCCCTTCCTTTTGCATTTGGCGCAAGCGTGGAGGCGCTCAGCGGGCAGAGCAGGATGCTGCCACTGCTCTGTAAGTCCCTGTGTATGCAGGTTCCAAAGGTTTGGTTTTTTCCTGCTGTGGATTGTAGACCAAGCAAACACGCTTCCCTCTGGCTGATTCATTTCACTTGTTCAGTTCTCTCCTCCTACACAAGCCCCCATTGCTACTTTGGGGCTCTTCGCACCGTTCTTAGTCTAGCGCTTTTGGAAAATGTGCTAATGAAATGCTGTTGCCTGGGACTGTGTTTGCTTGGGCTGAGTAGAGCACCCTGGCATGAGGAGTTCTGGCATTATGGTCCTTCTGTCCCCTTCTCTGCTCTGAGCAGAGGCAGGAGCTCCTGAGCACAGGAGGGGTGGCAGACCCATTTGTCCCAGCCCGGAGGGGGGGAAAAAGCCGTTCTCTGCTCCTGAAGAGTTTTGTGGGGTTCTTTTTGTTTCCTCAGCTTGCTGGTGACGAGTGGCCCACCAGACAGCTCCCTCCAGGTCTGGCAGGTGTCAGCAGAGGACTCTGGTAAGGGAAGATGTTTCTGAGCTTGAGTAGTTTCTCAGTGTAGTTCTTGCGTCAAACATCTCTAGCTTCCTCTTCTTCCTGGGTGTAAAATGAGGAGAGGAGTGCCAGTCGCACTCAGTGAAGTCCTGAGCGACTGCCCTTCTGTGGCAGGGGCTGGAGAAGGGCACGAGACAAGCGTTTGCGCCAGTTCCGGTGGCTTGGAAAGAAACGGCACAAACCTCATAAGGGATTTAGTAGGTTTAAGCCTGTCACGGTGGCTTTATTTGCGGGCTCTTACTCATACAAACAAAAACCCTAATCAGAGTTGGCACAATGTTCCCTACCTAACTCCGAGGGTTAGAAATAAAAAGCGCCATACATCACCTTTCAGGATATAGAATCATAGAATTACAGGGTAAATAATACCATGAAGCACCTCAGTTCTCCAAGCCTGTGTCTGCCTGCTTCTAGAAAAGGATTGCCATTGCCTTGTCTCCTCTTGTGAAATACTTGGAAACCGCCAGAAAGGAAGTGCAAAACGTTAGTCGTTTTCTTCGTCATCGAAAATAAACATCTCGATTCACGTCTTTCCCCGCATTTTGCGAGATTTTTAAACGGCTTGTTGTCAGCCCTTGCTGGATGTGTGGGAAAGAGTGGTTTTATTCTGGAGAGGGGGTTAGTCATAATGAGATTTCTTAGTTGTTTAGTAGGTCACTTTTAGCTTTATGAGGCTGTGAAACAGCTTAATCTTGTGGATTACTTGACTCCTGATGTGTTTTACAACTGCTTACATCTCTTTCAAATAGATGTTATTAAACCCGTAAGTGCCATACCTACAGAAAATGACACCGGGCAACCTTGGGCTAAAATTGCAACCATTTCGGCCAGAGCCCCATGGGTCCTTCACGGCTCAAGACTCAACAGCGTCCAAATTACAGAGGTTGAATCCAGGAAAAATATCTACACGGCAGGTATTCAAACCAAATCTAATGAGTGATTTTTGGGAAGCTGGGATTGGGGTAAAGCAAAAGTAACTGCTCAAGTGGCAAACGTTGCAGTGGGTGGGTACTTCCAGACGTGTGCGAAAGGGCGGAAAGATGTTTGCAGAAAGTACATTGTCTTGAGGAAAGAGGTTACAGTGCTTTGGTCCATCTCCAGCTTCTCATTACTCCCATGACAGCGATTTCTCAGGAAGGACAGGGAACTGCTGGAGAGGGGACAGCAAAGGGCTACCAGGATGCTGAGGGGACTGGAACACCTCTCTGATGGAGAAAGGCTGAGGGATTTGGGTCTCTTCAGTCTGGAAAAAAGATGATTGAGGGGGGATCTTATCAATGCTTAGAAATACTGAAAGGGGGGGTGTCAGGAGGATGGGGCCAGGCTCTTTTCAGTGGTGCCCAGTGACAGGACAAGAGGTAACGGGCACAAACTTGAGCATAGGAAGTTCCACCTAAACATGAGGAGGAACTTCTTTGCTGTGAGGGCAGCAGAGCCCTGGCACAGGCTGCCCAGAGAGGTGGTGGAGTCTCCATCTCTGGAGACATTCCAAACCCGCCTGGACACGTTCCTGTGCCACCTGCTCTGGGTGACCCTGCTCTGGCAGGGGGTTGGACTAGGCGATCTCCAGAGGTCCCTTCCAGCCCCTGCCAGTCTGTGATTCTGTGTGATCTGTGCCCTACAAGAGCGCCATAGATGGTTTCAGAGCGAAGAATTGGGTTAGCAGAGGGCTGCTGTGTGTCTTGTCCCAAATGAGGGAGGACCTGGCCGCAGAGTCACATCTCTTGAGGTCATTGAAATCGGCATCAACTTCTGAGCGAGCTCTGTCTTACTCTGTGATCTGTCTGTGCGGATGGGAGGAGGATCACACCAGCCCCGTTAAACCAGCCATGCCTTAACGCAAGGTGGTGAATGCAGGTCTGGTTTGTTGGGGGTCCTGGAGACCATCTGCCTTCACCAACCCAGTAAGACTCAGTCCACGCACCTCACCCCCTGGTGAGGAAAATGTGTGCATATGTGTCCAGTGGCTATAACACAGTGTGCTGAGCAAAAAGAAGGTCTATTTGTCACTGCTGTGCTGTGTCCCTGTGCCACAGGGACTCACGTGGCTCCCGCTGGCGAGGGGCAGCGCTGGAGGCATTCGCACTTAGAGCTTTGGTCCATGTTGGGTCCCCCGTGGGAGCTCGAACAGAGCTCATGTTAGTCGTGGGCCTCCTGTCTCCTCTGCCTGGGTGTTAACATCTGCTTTTGAGGGTTACGGACTGTGCCAGCTCCACATGGATCCTGCGCAGAGACAATTCCCGAGCAGGCCGTCACTCTCTGCTGCTGGCTCTCTTGAAGAACATTGCTTGAAAGCCACTTGCAGGGACAAGGCTGGAAATCTGCTTTCTCGGGCAAGATTGCAGCAGAAAAACCACGCAAATGCTCCTCGAGTCATCTAAGATCTGCCTGTCTCTTTTCCAGCCGCCAGAAACAGCGAGGAGCTCAGCGGCCTGGCGTTCCTGGATTGCAACACGTTGCTCCTCTGCTCTGCCAAGGGCCAGCTGTGCCTGGCTGACATTCGGCAGCCGCAGAGTCCCTTGGAGGCTGCGTCCGTCCCCTCGGCGCCGTGTGGCGAGCGGTGGTGCATGGGCGTCGGGCGCGGACCTCAAGGCTCTGACTCAAGCTCCCGGCCCGTAGCTCGCCTCTCGAGCGGAGGGCACCTCACCCTCACAGACGTAAGGAAAATCTCCGAGTCCTTGGCCTCAGCGAAGTGCAGGGTGCCCTCTCCCAGCTCGGGTGCGGAGTTCCTGTGCGTCTCCTGGGCTCCCGCTCTGGAAAGCTGCCTTGCTGTTTCAGGTATGTGCTTTGGGTAGAGATCTCCTTTTCTGGATGTTTTTTTGAGCTTTATTTCTACGGACGTCCAGTTCACCCCACCTTACTTTAAACACCCCGGTTAGGAGGTGGTTGTTCAGAGCTCCTCCTGGAGCCAGCAGAGAAGCGAGCTAATTGTTCTCTGCAGTTGCCTCTCTCCAATAACTACACAACGGGCCTGGATGGGTTCTGGGGGACCCCCGCGTCCCTCCTGGGAGAACAAAGACCCCAAGCACTATCCTGGTAGCGCCAGTGTGACAACCTGGCCGCGGGGAAAACTGCGCTGATAAGACCAACTCTTGGCCCAGGGCATCGCAAATTCAGACCAGTGAATCTGCAAGCTTTTTGGATCCGGCCTGTGTTCTCCCCGGCAGCTTGAGACAAGCTCCTGGGAGACTTGGAAGCTCTGCTGTCACGGGTTGTCACTCTGCGTCTTTGTCCTCATTTCTGTCTCAGCAGCCCTGCTGGGAGGTGAGCGCGAGCCCAGTAGGACTAGAGCAAAGCAATTTAGTTCTGCCGTCTCTCTTAATTCCCTTTTATTCAAGGTTTTGATGGGACCGTGCATGTGTATGACGTGCAGAGCTGGGACGGCTCTGGCAGGGAAGCAGAGCCCATCTTTGTTCACAAAGGCCACGCGTTCGGCGGATCGGACAGCGGTGGAGGCCCTCCCTTGGTCACGGCGCACACGTGGCATCCACAGAAGCCGAGAACTTTATTGTCGGCAGCAAGCGACGGTTCCCTGCACGTTTGGGACTGGGTTCAGCCTGGTGGGAACTGTGGGTAGATTGTGCTTTCAGTGCGATGTGGCGCGTTTCCTGTCTGTCTTTGAGTTTGCGTAGGCTGCGAGGTGTCTGTTTGCGTGCAGATACCGTTTGGAGACCGTTGTAGCGAGCGGAGCCAACTGTAAAGAGTGCTATTTTAATATAGTAAAAAAAGTTTGATGGTGTTACTTGCTCTCCTGCCTACCAGCCTTCAAATGATAGCTGTGGCTGGGCAGTAGTGGCCGCCAGCAGAAAACATCCTGCCATCATTTTATCGTAGACCCATGTCCTGTCTGCACCGTATTTTTCAGAAGAAAACAGCCCAAAAAAAAAAAAAAAAACACCCCGTGAGGACGGTTTGAGGAAATGGGCTGTTCTGTGGCATATTTAACCCGCTGGTTTTTTTCGGTCCCGAAGCGCTGGGGGGGCGGGGGAGGAAGGTTATACAGCCCCGTGGGGTGTTGGCATTTCGTCACGTGCGTGTGTCACAAGTGGTGGCCTCCGCTCAGGAAGTGGCAGCGCAAACGCAGCCTGCAAAAGCAACAGGAGCGACCTTTTCGGCCCCGGCCCACTGCAAGCTTTTGCCTTCCCCCCCTGCGGAACGGGAGAGCACCCAGGCTAAGAAAAGGCCTTGGGATCTTTTTGGCTCTTTTCCCACCAACATAAAGTTTAAATTTGATCGAGCTAATGTGATTTCCCGGGCCTGAAGAAGCCCAGCGATGACTCTTGCAACACCTACGCTGTTACCAAGGTGTTACTCGGGGGGGGGGGGGAATGGGTGGATGGGAAACCTGTCTGCTCCTTATCCCCGATGTGAAAACCAGCGTTTTTCACCGAGGAACTGGGGAGGGAGTCTAGAGCCAGGGCAGGGGAGGGATGCAGGCAGGGGGTGCTCACCCTGCAAAAAGCGAGCCCCCCCAGCTTGCTCTGGCACTGAGGGTTGCTGGTGCTGGAGCAGCCAGACTGGATCTTGCAGGGCAAATGTTTGCCCAGGACCTCACCAGGATGCGTCCCCTCTGCTCCGTGTCCCGGCACCCAGCCTTCGCCGTCTCCTCCTGCTTCTAAATGCCTTTTCGCACTTATTTCTGAGGTCAGGAACCGCTGTTCTGCTTCCCTCGGAAGGGGGGGCTCCCCGCTTTTCTGTGGGTGAGAGGTGGGTTGAGGACAGGTGAGATGGGGTGACTTGGGGTGAAGGTTGCACTGGGGGAGGCCGGAGCTGGAAGCGGCTGGGGATGCCGTGTTCCCAACCGCGCTGTGTCATGGCAACCGCTGGTTGCCTGCGGCTGCTAAGGCTGAAACCTGTATCCACGGGATAATGATAACACGGGGAAGCTCCCCGCTGCTCACCCCGCAGGTGTCCTCCCAGGACAAGCTCTTCTCCTCCACACCCAAAGCTGTCCCCTGCCTATGTGACAGCGTTGGAAATGTGGGGAGCACATCCTGCCCGAGGCTGGGGGGCTTTGATTATAGAATCATGGAGTGGTTTAGGCTGGGAGGGACCTTAAAGATCATCCAGTGCCACCCTGGGGCAGGGACACCTCCCACCAGCCCAGCTTGCTCCAAGCCCCGGCCAACCTGGCCTTGAACCCCTCCAGGGATGGGGCAACCACAGCTTCTCTGGGCAACCTGGGCCAGGGGCTCACCGCCCTCACAGCCAAGAATTTCTGCCTCAGATCTCAGCTCAATCTCCCCTCTTGCAGTGGAAACCCCTTCCCCCTCATCCCATGGCTCCCCTCCCTCATCCAGAGTCCCTCCCCAGCTTTCCTGGAGCCCCTTGAGGGACTGGAAGGGGCTCCAAGGTCTCCGTGGAGCCTTCTCTTCTCTAGACTGAACAATCAAAGCAGTTTGCCGCTTTGTCACCTACCAAAGCCACAGGTCTCTGTCACCGCCAGCAGCAGCAGTTGCTGTACCAGTGAGGAAAAAAGCCTGTTTGAGCCCAGGAGAAGCTCATGCAGGAAGGCCTGGTCCTCCTTACCACCCCCGGAGAGTCCCCAGCAAAACCAGACCAACAATGCCAACATCAAACTGGTGTAAATGGCTTCTGACCAGGGGTCTGGGAGGATTTCAGCCCCAGTGAGGCTGACGGATACACAGGCATGGAGGGTTCCCCAAGTGGGATCCTGGAGCTCAGGGCATCTTTTGGGTCACCCCAACCCCATGGATGCTACAGGCTGGGGGCTGAGTGGCTGGAGCCTGGGGTTGTTGGTCGACAGCCAGTTGAATATGAGCCAGCAGTGTGCCCAGGTGGCCAAGGCGGCCGACAGCATCCTGGCCCGTGTCAGGAGCAGTGTGGTGAGTAGGACTAAGGAAGTCATCGTCCACCTGTGTTGGGCACTGATGAGGCCCCACCTCGAGTGCTGTGTCCAGTTTTGGGCCCCTCACCACAAAAAAGCCATTGAGGTGCTGGAGCGTGTCCAGAGAATGGCACCAGAGCTGGTGAGGGGTCTGGAGCACAAGTCTTGTGAGGAGCGGCTGAGGGAGCTGGGGGTGTTCAGCCTGGAGAAAAGGAGGCTGAGGGGAGACCTTCTCACTCTCTGCAACTCCCTGAAAGGAGGGGGTAGCCAGGGGGGGTCGGTCTCTTCTCCCAAGGAACAGGCCATGGGACAAGAGGAAACGGCCTCAAGTTGTGCCAGGGGAGGTTTATCATAGAATCACAGAATCTTCATGGTTGGAAAGGACCTTTGAGATCATCGAGTCCAACCAAACATCCTACAATCTCTGCCACTAGAGCATGCCCTGAAGTGCCAAATCTAGAAGTTTCTTAAACGCCTCTAGGGATGGTGACTCAACCACCTCCCTGGGCAGGTCATTCCAGTGCCTGACCACTCTTTCAGTGAAGTAATTCTTCCTAATATCTAATCTAAACCTCCCCTGCCGCAGCTTCAGACCATTTCCTCTGGTCCTGTCGTTATTCACCTGGGAGAAGAGGCCAACAGCCACCTCTCTCCAACCTCCTTTCAGGGACTTGTGGAGGGCAATGAGGTCTCCCCTCAGCCTGCTCTTCTCCAAGCTAAACATGCCCAGCTCCCTCAGCCTCTCCTCATATGACTTGGTCTCCAGACCCTTCACCAGCCTGGTAGCTCTCCTCTGGACACGCTCCAGCACTTCAAGGTCCCTCTTGTACAGAGGGGCCCAGAACTGAACACAGCACTCCAGGTGAGGCCTCACCAGTGCCGACTACAGAGGCATGATCCCTTCCCTACTCCTGCTGGCCACGCTATTCCTCATACAAGCCAGAATGCTGTTGGCCTTCTTGGCCACCTGGGCACGCTGCTGGCTCATGTTAAGCTGTCCGGCCACCAGCACCCCCAGGTCCTTTTCTGCGGGGCAGCTTTCCAGCCACTCTTCCCCAAGCCCCTGGCGTTGCTTGGGGTTGTTGTGACCAAAATGCAGGACCCGGCCCTTGGCCTTATTAAACCTCATCCAGTTGGCCTTGGCCCATCCAGCCAGCCTGTCCAGGTCCTTCTGTTTAGGATGGATATGAGGAAAAACTTCTTGCCCGAAAGGGTTGTCAAGCATTGGAAGAGGCTGCCCAGGGCAGTGGTGGAGTCACCGTTCCTGGAGGGATTTAAAAGCTGGGCAGACGTGGTGCTGAGGGACATGGGGTAGTGGTGGGCTTGTCAGTGTTGGGTTGATGGTTGGACTCGATGATCTGAAAGGTCCCTCCCAACCTGGACAATTCTATGATTTTTGAGCACCCCTGGCAGTGGGAGATCTGGCAAACTGAGGTGCCCAGCTCAGCTGCAGCAGCTCCTCTTGGCTCCTCCACGACACCCAGCTGGAAGCACCCACCAGGCTGAGGGTCTGGCCCTGGAGAAGGTGGGCTCTGAGGAAAAGAGACGACCACTGTGGCCTTCCCAGCAACCCGGCTTCATCTTCCTCACTGTCCCCTTTGCAGGGACAGCAGAAGCAGCAGAAGCAGCACGCCTGACCCCGTCCTACGTCACGATGATGCCGGTAGCACGGAGAGGACAGGGGAAGCAAACTTGCTTGGCTTGCTAGAAAAATGGGGCTTGAGCAACAGCACACTTTGTACTCATCTAAACTTCCCTTTATTTTTTTTTCCCCAAAATAACTTAAGCCTTTTTGGTCTAGTTTGAACCAGATTTGACAAGTGGGCTGTAGATGTCCAAAATATTAAGTACTTGCAGCTGCCGCAGAAAGGGATGATGCACAGAGGAGGGATCTCCCTTCAAACATGAGGCTCCTGCCTCCAGGACAAATGCTGATGCCCCCAAGCTGGGCAGATATGGTGCTCAGCGATATTGTTTAATGGTGGTTTTTGGCAGGTTGGGTTGATGGTTGGACTCGATGATCTGAAAGGTCCCTTCCAACTTGGACAATTCTATGGTTCTAAGATGGACTGGCTTAAGGACGGTCTCTCCTTCTCCACTGCATCATTGTGGCAAGGGGCAGCTCGCAGCTGCCTTGGTCATAGAATCATAGAATGTGTTGGGTTGGAAGGGACCTCTAAAGGCCATCTAGTCCCACCCCCCTGCAGTGAGCAGGGACATCTTCAACTAGACCAGGTTGCTCAGAGCCTCATGAAGCCCGGCCTTGAATGTCTCCAGGGATGGGGCCTCCACCACCTCTCTGGGCAACCTGGGCCAGTGTCTCACCACCCTCAGGTGTGAAGAACTTCATCCCAATATCTGATCTAAACCTGCCCTGCTCTAGTTTAAACCATTGTCCCTCATCCTATCGCTACATGCCCTCGCAAACAGCCCCTCCCCAGCTTTCTTGTAGGCCCCCTTCAGGGACTGGAAGGGGCTCGAAGGTCTCCGCGGAGCCTTCTCTTCTCCAGGCTGAACCCCCCAACTCTCTCAGCCCGTCCTCCCAGCAGAGGGGCTCCAGCCCTCCCAGCATCTCCGGGGCGTCCTCTGGCCCCGCTCCAACAGCTCCGTGTCTCTCCTGTGCTGAGGCCCCAGAGCTGGAGGCAGCACTGCAGGGGGGTCTCCCCCGAGCGGAGCAGAGGGGCAGAATCCCCCCCCTCGCCCTGCTGCCCACGCTGCTGGGGATGCAGCCCAGGATGCGATTTGCCTTCTGGGCTGTGAGCACACGTTGTTGGCTCATGTCCAGCTTCTCATCCACCAGGACCCCCAAGTCCTTTTCCATAGGGCTGCTCTCTGTCACCTCATCCCCCAGCCTGTATTGATAACGAGGATAGTCCTGTCCCAAGTGCAGGACCTTGCACTTGACCTTGTTGAACTCCATAAGGCTTGCTCGGGCCCACCTCTCCAGCTCGTCCAGGTCCATCTGGATGACATCCCGTCCCTCTGGCCTGTTGACTGCACCACTCGGCTTGGTGTCATCAGCAAACTTTCTGAGGGTGCACTCGATCCCACTGCCTATGTAGACATTAGGAAGAAGTTCTTTACACTGAGGGTGGTGAGACACTGGCCCAGGTTGCCCAGAGAGGTGGTGGAGGCCCCATCCCTGGAGACATTCAAGGCCAGGCTTGATGGGGCTCTGAGCAACCTGGTCTAGTTGAAGATGTCCCTGCTCACTGCAGGGGGGTTGGATTAGATGGCCTTTAGAGGTCCCTTCCAACCCAACACATTCTCTGATTCTATGATGTTGAACAGCACTGGTCCCAGTACGGATCCCTGAGGGACACTGCTTGTCACCGATCTCCATCTGGACATCGAGCCATTGACCACCACCCTCTGGATGCGACCAGCCAGCCAGTTCCTCATCCACCGAACAGCCCACACCCATTGAATCCGTATCTCTCCAGCTTAGAGAGAAGGATGTTGTGGGGGACCGTGTCGAAGGCCTTTGGAGTTCGATGTGAATCCTGTGGCATTTGGGCAGCGATTCACGGGGTTTCTGCTGCAGCCTGAAGCTTCCAGAGTCCCCACACACATGTGGACACTCGGTGGGAGCTGAGGACGGGAGCCAAGGTGGCCTTGACCCACTGCCTGCGTGAGCTTGGAAGCCAGGACACGGCAGGGAGACAAGAGGGTCCTGGGGGGGGCGTCTGGAGGGGTGGCGGAGGCAGACACGGTCCCAGAGCCCGGGCAGGGATGCTGGAAACAGCAGGGCTGGAGCTGGGATGCTGCCGGAGATTTATTTGCATGACGAAATTAATTAACGAGCGAGGAAATTCACAGCTTGGGGGCAGGAGCAGCGGGAGGGCGAGATGCTGGGAGGAAATCTGCTCTCCCGAGTTCGCCTTCGACTTGCTGGGGTGGGACAAAGTGTGGGAGACGGGGGGGGCGGGTGGAAGCGAGAGCCTCCGTGTCCGTCCCCCCCCAGCACCACCACCGGGTGCCACGCTGCAGAAAACCCCCCAGGACTGTGCCGGCTCCCCCTGTCCCCAGCCAACAGAAGCGTCCAGGTGCTGGGACTCTTTTTTTTTTTATTTTATTTTATTTTAATTTTATTTTTTTTTCTGAGTTTAATAAACTAGAATAATTTATTTGACAGAACACAGAAACGTCACGGATTAACGGTGGAGAAACCAAAGAAGCAGGTATCAATGAACAGTACAAAGGAAGAACCACTTTACAAAAAGAAGTACCACGCTGCCCATCAGCTTTATCCAAAAATAATGGGGGGGGGAGGGGGCTCGGCTCTGCACCCCCCCCCTCCCCGGCTCCAGGGGGGGACACACTGCTGTCCCCACGTATCGCTCTCGGATGACGACGCTGACCGCAACGGCACAATAAATAGTGAGACCGGCCCCGGGGGGGGGGATGGGGGACGGTGGGAGACCCGAGCCCCTGTTGGGGGCGGGGGTGGGGGGGGTGGTCCACGGGGGTGGGATGGGTCCCGGGCACCCAGGACAGGCACCGCCAAACCGGGGCGGGGGTGGGGGGGGCACAAGCATCTGGTGAAACACTTGGTCAGGGCGGCAAACGCCGTGTTCTCCTCCCCCCGAAGAGGTGCTTGACCCCATGTAGGCACAAATTGCGGGGGGGGGGGGGGGGGGCGGGAAGAGCAACTGGGGGGAGCTTTGCAGCTCCTGGGGGGGCCAAAGCATCCCTGGTGTAACCCCGCGGGGAACCAAACGTTACGCCACAACCCTGCTGTCATGGAAAAGGCAACATCACCCGGCTGGGACCCCCGGGGACCCCCCCCACCGCCACCGCCAGCCCTGTCCCCGCATGTCACCTCCCAGTCCTTCGCTGGCCCCGGCAACTCAGGGCTTGGAGCTGGCTTCCCCCGCAGGGGGCGGGGGGGGGGCTGTGTAAAAACTGATGAAGAATAAACCCCCCCCCCCGGGGTTGGCTGATTTAGGAGGATTTGGGGGTAAAAGCCGGAGGGGGGTGGGGGGGGTGATGCCCACCCGTCTTGCCCGGTGCCGGCTCGAGCCTTTACTGGGGGGCAACTGGGCTCGGGCAGGATCGAAGCCAGGTTCGTGCATCCCGGGTTTGGGCGGGGGGGGGGGGGCGCAAAACACATGCAGCGGGGCCAGACAGGAGGGGACAAAAGGAGGGGACACCCGAGGTGCCCTTTCCCATGAGCAGGCTGCCTAGAAAAGACATCCCCCCCCCCCGACCCCCCCCCACCCCCAGCCCCATTCTCCTGCATCCCCCCTCCCCGTAGCAAACCGGTGGCGAGACTGGGCTTCTATAAAACGCGTAAAAGAGGCAGCTCATAAGAAAGGGCTCTGGGGGCGGAGGGGAAAAAGGGACAGGGGGATTATGGCGGGGGGGGGGGGTCCTAAGGGTGAATTCCCACCTGCCCCCCCCCCCCCCCACTTTCCAGCACCCCTCCGGCACGGGAAACAGCAGCTCTGGATGAAGAGTGACAACACGGCACGGCGGGAAGGTTATTAATTCCTCTGGCCCTCGGGCGATCCATAGGCTCCCGGGACAAGGTAGAACCCCAAAATTAATAATTATACAAAAGAGAAGAAGCCTAATGCACGGGTGTTTCTTTCTGGCGAGCTGGGGGGGGACGGCGGGTGAGGAGATGAGGAGGAGGGAGGCGTCGAGGAGGGGGCGGAAGAGGTGGGGGGGGTGCTCGCTTATCTGTCGTTGAGCTGCGGGGAGTTTGTCCGCTCCTCCTCGTCCTCCTTGTCGTCCTTCATGCCTTTGAGTCGCTGGCGGGCGAAGTCTTCGAACACGATGTCGTCGTCACTAGCGGAAAAACGAGGGCTTTACCCGAGGGAGGGGGGGGGGGGGGGGACGCGACGGATGGGACGACGGGGACGAGTCCGGGACCCCGCAAGGCTATCCCGGCTCCCGCATTATCAACCCGCTTTATTCCGGCAGCTCGGGGCCGGGGGGGGCTCTTCCAACGCCATCCTTCAGCCAACCGCGTTTTTCACAGCTTTACCAACGCTTGCCCTCTGAGCGTCCCCCCCCAACCACCATCCCCCCCCCCTAAAAAAAAAATGCCCGGGTGCTTGCCCCGGGGAGGAAACTGAGTAGCCCAGGAGCGATGCGGGGCGGGGGGGGGGATGCAGCTCCCCGGGGGTGTCCGCAAAGCGTTCCCTCCGCTCCCGGCAGAGCGGCAGCCCCGCGGCGAGCACCGCCAACACCTCTCAAACCCAACTTCTGCCAGCGCAAACGCAGAGACGGGGATTAAGCCGGATGGGCGCAACGCATCCGCGGCATCGCCAGCCCTGGGGGGGACGTACCCCCATCCCCAGGAACACCCCAACCCCACCCCACCCACCCCCCCCGCGAAGCACGATCCCGGCGGGCGCTTCCTTACTGCGGGTTCTCCTGGTTTTTGGCAAGCCATGCGGGGAGATGGCGAGGGAGGAGAGAAGAGAGAGGGGCACGGCATGCGTTAGGGGTTACGTGCCGGGGGGGGGGGGGTTAGGCATGGCGTTAGCAGGGTTAAGGCGGGGGGGGGGGGGGGATGCCATGCAACCTCTGTAAGAGCTTCGTCTTCCCACCCAGGCTCCGGCGGGGGGTGGGGGGGGCGGTTGATATTTTTTAAGTCTCTTACTTTGTGTCAAGCTCTATCAGGTTGGTATCTATGGGCGCTTCGTTCTCTGGAACTGAACAGAAGCAGGGGGGTTAGTCACCGGGGTCGTCGTCACCGCCGTCCCCAAGGCTGGGTACGACCCCCCCCCCCCACCCCACCCCACCCCCCCGCAAGGTTTGGCTGCACCAGGATGATGGGGGCACCCCCAGAATTTTATCCCTGGGGCTTTTCTGCCCAGAAAAAACAGGGCTTGAAGGGACCCGAAAATCTCCGTCGGGCACCACGCAGCCTCGCTGGCACGGAGGGGGGGGAGCGGGCTGACCCCTCTGAACCCCCCCCCCCATCACCCCAAAGAGGGGCTGCGCCGCACCCAGGGCTGGGGGGGGGGCGGTGTGTTGGACACTCACCATCCCGATGTGCCGGTTCCTCCTTGGGTTTGGGATGCATCAGCGTGAAGGGCAGCTCCACCGCCACGTCGCTGCAAGAGATGCCGGGGGGGGTGTAAAGCATGGGGCAAATTTGGGGAGGGAGGGGGGGAAGGGGGGCAGTTAGAGCCACATCCCACATTTCAGTTGCAGGGGAGACCCCAAATTCGGGCCAAAAAAACTGTATTATCCTCCGCGTAGCCTCTTTACAGCCAGGGCGTGTCTCGCTGGAGCTGGACCCCGCGCTTTGGGATCAGCACAAACACCCCCTGCCCCGAGGGTGGTGGGGGCGGGGGGGTCAGCGGAGGCGAAAAATCGGCCTTTTAGCAGCAAAAAATCAGCCTTTTAGCAGCTTAGCGGCAGCTGGGAATGCAAATCCCCCCGGGGTTTAGGCTGCGCCGTGTGAAGGGCGGCGGGGTCTGGGCCCCACCGGAGGGATGGAGGACGCGCGCTGAGTTTCCCAGTACTCAGCAGGCACCGTGGCGGTGATGCGGGACACCTCTCCCGCTCCCCACGTGCGTCACAGCGGGGCGGAAAGCACGTCGTTGCGTGGCGGCTCCAGCCCCGGTGTCCCCCCTCCCCGGGGAGGGACGTGCGGGAACGTGGGACCCCGCGGGAGGGGACCGATTCAAGGATGGAGAGCGGGGAAGCCCCGGAGATTCTCCTCCCCACGGCCGAAGATGCTCAGCCCCGAGGAGCCACCTCTGTGCTCTGCCCAGTGTCCCCCGCAGCACCCACGGGTCCTTCTCACTCTGGGGTTGGGGGGGGGGGGGGATGCAGAATCCGGCCCCCACCAGCATCCCCAGCCCCACAACGGCTCAGCCCCATCTCTGCGGGCCGCCTGGCTTTTGGCTTCAAGGTGACCCCAATGGCGGTGGCATCCTGAGGATGACGGGATGGGGGTGGCAGTGGAGGGGACCGAGGGGTGCATCGGCGGGGGCCGGGGGGGGTGCTGCGGTGGCGATTTGGGGGTGTTGGGGGCGGGTGGCATGGGCATTACCTGGAGGCGAGGTCTCCCAGCAGGCTGGCGTGGGTCAAAAGAGACGACACGTTAGTCATGGCTCCCCAGGGACATGTGACCCCCCCACACCTTGTGTCCTCCCAACACCTTGTGTGTCGTCCCCCCCCCTCCCGCTGCCCGAGTCCCAGGGGAGGTCTAGGGGGTGACAGACCCCGTCACCTCCCACCACGGGAGGGCTGGAAGCGGGGCCCCGTCCTGCAAAAGGTGCTGCGGCACAGAGAAGGCGGGGGGCAGGGTTGTTGTAAGGATTAATGACCCCACCACCACCACCCCCCCCCAGCCAATGGCCACCCTGGTGTCCCCAGAAAGTGCCACCATGCCCAGAGCTGGGCTCTGCTGCAGCTTCTCCATCCCACCCCCAGGGACCACACAGCGTCCCGGGGGACACATACCGCGGCCGGGGTCCCAAGCCCAGAGGAAAGCAAGGGAAAAGGGGGGGGTGCAGCCCTGGGGGGGTCCCCAACACTCACCCTCCTCGGGACACCACCAGCTTCACCTTCACCTTGTAGGAGACGATGATGCCCAGGATCTCCTTGTTGGCTCCGTCTCTTAACCTTGGAGGAAGGGGCAGGGTGGGCATCAACAAGGGGATGCCCATGGGGACACCCCCCATCCTCCTCGAGGTCCCCCCACCGTGTCTCCTCCACCCCAAGCATCACTCCTGGAATGGGAGCTTGGATGCCCACCAGGGCTTGGTCCTCCCCCAAGTCCCCCCACAACGCTGCGGGAGGGAGCAGGAGCCCCGGGGGGTGGTCATGGGCTGGGGGCTCACAGTGTGCTGGAGGCCAGGTTGGTGTCCTCGTGCTTGAGCTTGCCGTCCAGGGCCAGCCCCCGCTTCTCCCGGTTGTTGGCGAGGAAAGGGGTCAAGGTGTAGACTTTGCAGAACGTCGAGCTTGGGGCCACCATGTCACTGGGGATGATAGCCACCATCAGCCAGAGCCCCAGCACCCTCCCCCATCTCCAACAACGCCACGGGCCACCCTGGACATCTCCATCCCAGTCTGGAGAACATCTCTGTCCCAGGCCTGGTCTGGAGAACATCTCTGTCCCAGCCCCAGCACAGAGGACATCTCCATCCCAGGACCAGCCTGGGGAACATCTCCATCCCAGGACCAGCTCAGAGAACATCTCCTTCTCAGAAGAAATTTGGAGGACATCTCCATCCCAGGACCAGCCTGGGGAACATCTCCATCCCAACCCCAGCCTAGAAAACATCTCCTTCTCAGGACCAGTTTGGAGGACATCTCCACCCACACCACAGCCTAGAGGACATTACCTCCCGAGGCCCAGCCTGGTGAACATCATCCCAACCCCAGCCCCGGCCCAGACATCTCCATCCTAGCCCCAGCCTGGTGAACATCTCCATCCCTACTCTTGACCCAACTCTTGACGCAGCAGACATCTGTCCCTGCCCCAGCCTGGAGTTCATCTCTGGCCAGGGGACACAGAGGGTGACATCCGCCGTGATGCCATCAGAAAAGCATGCAAAACCCCACGCTTTTGGCAAAATGCCCACCAGAAAAGGGTCTCCATCTCCCCACTCCCCCCACCAGGACCTGCTGGCCGAACGTGACACCCCACTGCTTTGAAGGTGCTGCACTGTAGCAGGGGTCCTCCAAAGCTCCTCTGAGGTCCCCAGGGCCCCTCGCCATGTCCCCGAGCAGCCGGTACTCACTCAGCGTCCTCCACGGCCACCGGGCACTTGTACTGGGCGGTGTTGAAGAGGCAGATGTCGGCATACTGGCGCACTGGGGTGAGAGATGGAGAGATGGGGGTCAGGGAGGGTCCCCATGGGGACAGTGACGGCAGCCAGTGGGGACCAAGCCCCGCTCCTCACCTGAGATTTTGATCTTCTTCACCGTCTTGTTGGTGTTGTTGGTGACATGGACGTTGACGCTGATGGGCTCTCCATGGTAGTAGATCTGCAGGGAGCAAAGGAGGTGGGGGATGGTGAGGTCCCCGTCCTCACTGAGGTCACCCCACCGGTGTCCCCTCTCCAGTCCTCACCCACCTCCTTGTCCAGGGACGCCTCGAGGTGCAGCGGTTTGTCTGACATGAGGAACTGCCGGGTGGTCTCCGCCATGGGCTGGGGGCCGGGTCGCTCCGGCGCGTACTGGACCTTACGGATCACCAGACGCACCGAGTTCCTGGGGGGAGAGGAGAACCCAGCTTTCTTGGCCCGTTTTGGGTCAAATCTCTCTTTTCTTCTGGTATGCTACATCAAGAGAAGGATGGCGTGGGAGGTCCCAGCTGGATGCCCAGCTCGCCTGGGTTGCAAGGGGGCAGCCCCATGGCCGTGCCAGGCTGCCTACACGGCCCCATGTCATGGCAGGGCTGGGCTCCTTGCCTGCAACACAGCAGTGGACATCTCCATCCCAACCCTCAGATCATCTCTCACCCATCTCTACTCTGGAAAGCATCATCATCCTAGCTCCATCCTGGGGAATATCTCCATCCTGGAGATCATCTCCATCCCAGCCCCAGCCTGGAGGACATCTCCGTCCCAGCCCATCCAGAGGACATCTCTATCCCAGGCCCAGCCTGGAGGATATCGTCATCTCAGGCCCAGCCTGGAGGACATCTCTGTCCCAGCTCCAACCTGGTGAACATCATCAGCCCAACTCCAGCCCCAGCCTAGCAAACACCTCTGTCCCAGCCCCATTGTGGAGGCCATCTCCATTCCAGCCCCAACCTGGAGGACACCTCCATCCCATCCCCATCTCACCCACTGTGGGTAGCAAACTGGGATGACTCTTTCCCACTGATGGGTCGCAGCCCCTGCCAGCGCCCCGAGGACGCTGCTCCCACCCGGGCTGGATGGATCCTCTCCACTCACCTCTTGTGGATTTTCTCCTCCAGGTTCTCCGCACAGAAAGCTTTGACCTCGTAGTCCACACCACAGGCCTGGAAACCAGGAGGGGGCAGAGAAGGAGGCAGAGAAACTCCTTTGCACCCCCACAAGAGATGACCCCAACTAACGGCCGTTCACCACCACCCCAGTGGCATGAGGATGGGGGGACAGAATCACAGACTGGCAGGGGCTGGAAGGGACCTCTGGAGACCATCCAGTCCAACCCCCTGACAGAGCAGGGGCACCCAGAGCAGGTGGCACAGGAACACGTCCAGGCGGGTTTGGAATGTCTCCAGAGACGGAGACTCCACCACCTCTCTGGGCAGCCTGTGCCAGGGCTCTGCCACCCTCACAGAAAAGAAGTTCCTCCTCATGTTTAGGTGGAACTTCCTATGGTCAAGTTTGTGCCCGTTACCTCTTGTCCTGTCACTGGGCACCACTGAAAAGAGCCTGGCCCCATCCTCCTGACACCCACCCTTTCCGTATTTATAAGCGTTGATAAGATCCCCCCTCAGCCGTCTTTTTTCCAGACCAAAGAGACCCAAATCCCTCAGCCTTTCTTCATCAGAGAGGTGTTCCGGTCCCCTCATCACCCTGGTAGCCCTTTGCTGTCCCCTCTCCAGCAGTTCCCTGTCCTTCTGGAACTGGGGAGCCCAGAACTGGACCCAGTGCTCCAGCTGTGGCCTCCCCAGGGAAGAGCAGAGGGGGAGGATGACCTCCCTCCACCTGCTGGCCACGCTCTTCTTGATGCCCCCCAGGAGACCATTGGCCTTCTTGGCCACCAGGGCACATGGCTGGCTCATGGGCAGCTTGTTGCCCACCAGGACTCCCAGGTCCCTCTCTGCAGAGCTGCTCTCCAGCAGGTCAGCCCCAACCTGTCCTGGTGCGGGGGGTTGTTCCTCCCCAGGGGCAGGACCCTACACTTGCCCGTGTTGAACTCCATCGGGTTCCTCTCCACCCAACTCTCCACCTGCCCAGGTCTGGCTGGATGGTGGCACGGCCTTCTGGGGTGTCACCCATCCCCCACCCCCCCCCAGCTTGGTGTCAAATCCCACGGCCCAGGGTCCTTACCTTCCCCGTGTCCTCCGGCCCCGGCTGCAGCGTGACGGAGCAGGGCAGGTTGGGGGGGATCTGAAGGGGAAGGCGGGGGGGAGTTAGCAGCAGGGTGGGGACCCCATTTCACGGTGTCTCCGGCATTTCCCCTTCCACCCGAACCGCCAGGAGGGACTTCCTCCTTTTCCTAATTACATTTCCTAATTGTGCCCTTTTCCGGATGGATTTCAACCCAAGTTTCCATCCCGAGCAGCACCTCGGCTTCCCCACACCCGAACCCCGAAGGGTTACGAAAATCCCTGGCTTGGAGGTGTGAGGTTTTTTGGATTTTTTTTTTTTGTTGTTGTTAATCTGGGGGATTTGGAGGAATTAAGATTGTTTCGCAGGGGCTCAGGGTTGTTCGCGAGCCCGCGGGGCTCAGCTGATGGCTCAAGCCTGGAAAATGCCACCAGGTGTGTCCCCCCCCCCCTCCCCGCCCAGCTCAAGGAACGTACCCCATGCCTCAGTTTCCCCGCTGGAAGCTTTTTGCTCCTGACTTTTAAGCTCCACTAACAAAAGCTGAATTTTCGTCACGGGTGGCAGCATCTCACCCCCGACCACGACCCTACGGGGCCCAGAGGGGATGCTGATGTCCCCAAGGAGTTGGGGGTCACCGTCCCCTCCACCCATGGCCACCCTACCTCAAAGGTGAAGGGGTAGGCATGCTCGCCCAGCTTCTTGATCAGCCGCTCCTGCAGCCGTGTGAGGGGTTTCTTCTCCTCGGGGACCGGGGGAAAGGCCTGGGCGTTGGCCACAAAGAGGTCCTTGCGGAAGGTCAGCCCCAGCACGTCCAGGTCCTCGCGGCCGTAGCGGAAGGCGCAGGTCAAGGTCACGAAGACTGAGGAGGGTGACAAGGGGTGGAGGTTGGTGGTAGGGTGGCATCGTGGTAGGGTGGCATCATGGCGCGGTGGCATCATGGCGCGGTGGCATCATGACATGGTGGCATCATGGCATGGTGGCACCATGGCTTGGTGGCATCATGACATGGCAGCATCATGGCATGGTGGCATGATGACGTGGTGGCATCATGGCATGGTGGTATCATTGCTTGGTGGCATTATGGCTTGGTGGCATCATGGCTTATCCTGGTCCCACCAGCAGCGGTGGCTCCCCAGAGGTGACATGGTGAGGAGATGGGGACACAGCCCAGGGACGAGCCAGATGCACCTTGGGGCACCCACTGCAGGACACCCATCCCCGGGGGGCTGGAAAATGTCACCCGAGGGCCCAGAGGTGCCACCACCGGGGCAGGACGGTACAGGGCGACCAGCTGTCCCCTGAGGGGTGCCACCTCCGTGTCCCCAGGCAGGAGGGACACCGCAGGGAGCCGTTACCTTTTCTCTCCTTGAGGTACTCGGGATCCACCAGCACCACTCCGTCTGCAAGGGAACGCCGCAGGGTCAGGGGACACGGCAGGGACGGGGTGGGGACATGGCAGGGACGGGGTGGGGACACGCTGGCAAGGTGAGGGGGACACGCCAACAGGGTCAGGGGGACACGCTGAGAGGGTTAAGGGGATGTGGCAGCACCAGGGATGTGCCAGCATAGCTGCGGGGCCGGGGGGGGGACAGGACATGCCAGCGGGGTGAAGGGGATGTGGCAGCAGGACCGGGGTTGGGGGGACAACCAGCGGATGGGGACACCCCCGGAGCATCTCCCAGCGGCCCCCTGTCCCCCCAAAACCCCTTCCTCCTGCGGCCTCGAGCCACTCCACCCACCCCAGCACCTCTGTGTCCGTCCCCCCCCGCCCCGAGATTGTGTCGTCGTCGTCCCCACCCCGACCCCACGTACCCACGGGGTCCACCACGTCGATGTGATCCACGAAATCCCTCTTCCCCAGGTAGACGGTGAGCTGTGGGGAGGGACCAGGGTGGCGGGGGGTCAGGGATACCCCAGAGCCCTCCCCCCCCCGGCCAGGCTCCGAGCTCAGGGTGGGAGGTGTCCTGGGGTCCCCCCCAACCCGGTCCCCACCCCCACCGTCCCCATGTGCCACCCCCATCACTGCGGCACCCAAAAGCCAGTGGCAGCCCAAAAAGCCTGGACCGCCCCCCAGCCCCCCACCCCCCCCCCCCAAAGACATTTGGGTCCAGGTGCAGCCCCAGCTGCGCCCCCCCCACCGCCATGGGCTTGTCCCCGTGGGTCTTAGCAGTGGGGCAGGGCTGAGCCCCACGGTGTCACACCCCCGGCTGTCTCCCGCTGGGGAAACTGAGGCACGGGGCGCAGGAGCGTCGTCACCTAAGGGTGAGCGCGAGCACCCTCCCTGGGCGGAGAGGGACACCAGTTCCAAACTGGGAGCCAGCCCCGGTGGCGGTGCACGCTGCCACCGGCTGGGACGGTCACCGGGTCCTGAGACACCGAATGGGACTTGCCCCCCCGGCCCACCCCCAACCCTGCCGTGCCTCAGTTTCCCCTCCTGCTGGCGTGGCAGGACGCTCAGGCAGCTCGCAGGGCATCTCTGGGGTCTCTTAAGAGTCTGTGCGTGTCCCCCCCGCCGGCTGTGATGGTGGGATTTGGGGGGTGGTGGCCGGTGGGTCACCCCAAGAAGTACCATCTCCCCCCCACTCTCCCCCCCCTGCCATCTCCCCGGCCGCCCCCTTACCTTCCCGTTGGGGCTGGCTTTCTTAAACACCCTGCAAAAGAGCAAAGGTGGGGGGGGGTGGGATTAGCGGCTGGGGCACCCATGGGTGCTGCAGGATGCGTTTGAACCGCGCCAGGGCAGCACCGGGCAGCTGACTGGACTGGACCCCCGTACGGCACGGGACCCACGGTGCCCGGCCCCATACAGCGCTGTGGGGCACAGACTGAAGGCACCCGACCCTGTAGAACACGGGGGGGCACAGAGACCCTATTCCTCGCCCCCTATGGCAGTGGGGAGCACAGATATTGCACCCCGACTCCGTAACGCAGCAGCAGCCCCAGCCCCGTGCCTCAGTTTCCCCCCACCCCAGGCGGCACGTTGGGGCTGGGAGGGGGCCGGATCCCTGCCCCCGGCACCGTTACGCCCGGGAGGGGTTTGACCCCTTGCTGCGGTCCCAGCGGCTCCGAGCCGGGGTGGGTCGGCCATGGGGGGGCTGCGCGTGCAAGGTGCCGGGTCCACGTCCGTGCAAGGCGCCGTGCGAAGGTTTGCCACGCAAAGTGCCGTGCCAGGTGCCACGCAAAGTGCCATGCCAGGTGTCACGCCAGGTGCCGTGCAAAGGCCCCGCTGCGCGAAGCCAGGCTGTCTGCAGGCCAGGGACCAGCGTAGCAGAGGGGTAGCCCCTGGCACACGGCACAGACACCCCCCCCCCGGCCCCAAGCACATGGCACAGCCCCCGGCACCCCGTACAGCCCCCCCAGCCCCACATACAGCCCCCCCGGCACCTCATACAGCCCCCCGACACATGGCACAGCCCCCCTGGCACAAAGCACAGCCCCCATACAGCACACTCTACAGCCTCCCCGGCCCCCCCATACAGCCCCCCCTGGCCCCCCATACAGCCCCCTTGGCTCCTCATACAGCCCCCTGGCACCCCATACAGCCCCCATACAGCACACTATACAGCCCCCCCAGTTCCCCATACAGCCCCCTTGGCTCCACATACAGCCCCCCGGCACCCCATACGTCCCCCTGGTACATGGCACAGCCCCCCCCGGCACCCCATACAGCCCCAAAACCCCTCCGCGAGATCCCACAGGGGAAGGACGTGGGTCCAACACCCCACCGAGGTGATGTGAGTGCTGGGAAAGTTGGAGCATCCCCGGTCCCCCCCGCTGCAGGCAGGGACAGGCAGGGAGGAGGCAGGGACAGGCAGGGACGGGCAGGGAGAGGGCAGGGACAAGCAAGGAGGAGGCAGGGAGGAGGCAGGGATGGGCAGGGAGAAGGCAGGAGGAGGCAGGGAGAAGGCAGGAGGAGGCAGGGACAAGCAAGGAGGAGGCAGGGAGGAGGCAGGGAGGAGGCAGCGGCAGGCAGGGAGGAGGCAGGGAGAAGGCAGGAGCAGGCAGGGCTCCCTCGCCCGGCGCTGCCTGCTGTCGGCGGCTGCTCAGAGCCTGCCCTGGCCCGAAGCCACCCGTAATGGGCTCTCCGCGGATAATCCCTCCGCGCCTTTAAATTCCATTAAAACCATCCGGGAAGATTAGCGCCGGGGCGGCTTCGGGAGCCGGGAAAAACAATTCCCGAGGCGGCTGCTGGGCTCTGCCGAAACCGACCCTCGTCCCATGGCCAAGAGGAGCTGCCTGCATCCCTGCCTGCATCCCTGCCTGCACCCTGCTGCCTGCATCCCCTGCTTGCACCCCGCTGCCTGCATCTGCCTGCACCCCGCTGCCTGCATCCCCTGCTTGCACCCCACTGCCTGCACCTGCCTGCACCCTGCTGCCTGCACCTGCCTGCACCCTTCCAGCGAGGGAAGGAAACCGGAGCCAGGTCCAAGGGACGGTGCCCGGGATGGGGGTGACCGCAGCCTTGGTGACAGGGTGGGACGTGGTGGCAGCGTCCCAGCGCGCTGGGGGACACGCGGGCACATGCCAGGGAGGGACCTGGCACGGCCACCACCGCTGGCTCGGTCCCCACACCGGGCACAGCCTTGATGGGAGCATCCGGGGACGTGCTGCGTGTGCCAGGGTGTCCCTTGTCCCCATGCCCATGTGCCTGGGCCATCCTGACACCTACACCAGGGTCACCCTCACCCCTGTGCCAGGGTGACAGTCATCTCTGGGCCTGGGGGCTGGGGGGACCCTCAGCCATGCCCATGTGCCATTCTGACCCTCAGTCGCGTGCCCAGGGGCCACAATGGCCCTCACCCCCATGTCCCCATGCCTGGGTGACCTTCACAGCCATGCTGGGGTGACCCTCACCCCCGTGCCCATGTGCCAGGATGACCCTCAGCCCTGTGCCCGTGCGTTGGAGTGACCCTCACCCCCATGTCCACAAGCCAGGGTGACTGTCACCTCTGAGCCTGGGTGCTGGGGTGACCCCCACCACTGTGCCCGTATGCCTTGGCGACCCTCAGCCATGCCCACGTGCCATGGTGACCCTCAACCTGTGCCCACGTGCCGGGGTGACCCTCAGCCATGCCCACGTGTCATTCTGACCCTCAGCCGCCTGCCCACGTGCCACAAGGACCCTCACCCTTATGTCCCCATGCCTGGGTGACCCTCACCCCCATGTCCCCATGCCTGGGTGACCCACACAGCCATGCTGGGGTGACCCTCACCCCCGTGCCCATGTGCCAGGATGACCTTCACCCCTGTGCCCATGCGTTGGGGTGACCCTCCATCCCATGTCCACAAGCCAGGGTGACTCTCAACCCCATGCCCACATGCCATGGTGACCCTCAGCCTCGTGCCCACGCGCCAGGGTGGGCATCACCCCCATCCTTGCATGCCATGGTGGCCCTCACCCCTGTGCCCATGTGCCAGGGTGACCCTCGTCCCCATGCCCACATGCCTGGTGACCCTCAACCTGTGCCCACAGACCAGGGTGACCCTCAGCCGCGTGCCCACGTGCCACAATGTCCCTCACCCCCATGTCCCCATGCCTGGGTGACCCTCATAGACATGCTGGCGTGACCCTCACCCCTGTGCCCATGTGCCAGAGTGACCCTCGCCCACATGTAGCCCTGGCAGGAGGGACAGCAGTGCCAGGAGCGCTCCCCAGTGCCACCAAGCCCCAGCACCGGCCTCACTGGCCCAGCCCAGTGCCAGCGCTTGCCATGGCACAGCCCTGGGCTACGGAGGGACATCCAACCCCCTGCTCCCACCGTGCCGTGTCACCCAGCAGCCATCACCGCCAGCTCCCTGGGGACCCGAGCACCCCCATGGGGAAAAGGCGTGGGGAAAAAGGGGGTTGCTAAAATCCAGCGTTTCCTGCGAGTGAAAACACCCGGTTCTGTCAGGAAAGGGCCCTTCCTTCATCTGCTTCCAGCCCGGCTCCCATGGGCAGGAGGAGGAGGAGGAGGAGGGCAGGGTGCTGAGCGGGGCTGGAGGAAGGCAGGGCGCTGAGCTGCTCCGCCAAACCCCCGGCATCACCCACCCCAGAAGCAGGAAGATGCTCCTCAGCCCCCTCGCCTTGCTGTGCCTCAGTTTCCCCATGTCCCCTGCTGCGGAAAAAAGGTGGGAGTTACATCTGGAGGGGGCACGGGGAGAGCGCATGGACACCCCGGCATGGAAAACCAGTGAGCAGAGGACATCGGGTCCCCCCAGGCCCCGGCAGGGCCCATGGCGGGGGGGGGCAGCACAAGTGTCCCCACATCCCCATGTCCCAACGGCCCTGCGTCCCTGTGCCCCAGCATCGCTGCATCCCTGTATCCCTGTATCCCTGTGCCCCTGCATCCCCACATCTCTGCATCCCTGTGTCCCTGCATCCCCACGTCTCTGCACCCTTGTCCCTGCATCCCTGTGTCCCTGTATCCCTGCCTCCCTGTGTCCCCACATCCCTGCATCTTTGCATCCCTGTGTCCCCGCATCCCCGTGTCCCCGCATCCCCGTGTCCCCGCATCTCTACATCCCTGTGTCCCCACATCCCCATGTCATTGCATCCCTGTGTCTCCGCATCCCCACATCTCTGTGTCCCTGTGTCCCCACATCCCTGTGTCCCCGCATCTCTACATCCCTGTGTCCCCACATCCCCATGTCATTGCATCCCTGTGTCTCCGCATCCCCACATCTCTGTGTCCCTGCATCCCTGCGTCCCCATGTCTCTGCACCCTTGTCCCTGCATCCCTGTGTCCCCACATCCCTGTGTCCCCACATCTCTACATCCCTGTGTCCCTGCATCTCTACATCCTTATGTCTCTACATCCTTATGTCCCTACATCCTTGCATCCCTGCCTCCCTGTATCCCCACATCTCTGCATCCCTGTGTCCCCGCATCCCTGTGTCATTGCATCCCTGTGTTCCTGCATCCCTGCATCTTTGCATCCCTGTGTCCCTGTATCCCACCCTTCAGACCCACGGGGCCCAGCCTGGCCTGCCCGAGCTCTGGCCAGGGACCGCAGCGGGATCGGGTCCGGCCATGGGGCGGCTGCCAAGGGGGGACCCGGGAGCGGGGGACCTGGAGGGGACCCAGCCTGCGCCACCACACTTATTCCCCTGCCCCTAGATGAGCCCCAGGGTTTGCTGCCACCGCGGTCCCCGGGGTCAGAGCTGGCGTTAACAAGAACGCTGCTGCGGCTTAATTAATTGGGGGGGGGGGGGGGGGGAATAAAGGGTTAATCAGGGAAGGGCATGGCACCGTTATTCAGCATTTCCCCTTCCCCACAATTAATTAATTAATCGGTTTTTAAGGCCAAGGGGTGAGCGAGTCATCTAGTCAGGGATGGGGGGGGGGGGGTGATGCCACCCACCCCCCCGCCCCGAGAGCCCACAGGAGCCCCACAGAACCCCGTGCTATGGGTGCAGAAGCCTGGGGTGCCCCACAGTATGGGTGAAGGAGCCCCACACAGCCCCACAGCGGGGGGGCAGAAGCCTGGGGTGACCCCCACGCCATGGGGACAGGAGCCCCACAGAGCCCGAGAGCCACTTCGCCCCACACCATGAGTGCAGGAGCCCTACACACCCCATGCTATGGGTGCAGGAGCCCCACAGACCCCCATGCTGTGGGTGCAGGAGCCCCATAGAACCCCACACCATGGATGCAGGAGCCCCATAACAGCCCCACACAGCCCAAAACCCACATGGCTCCATGCTATGGGTGCAGGAGCCCCATAGAGCCCTGCACACCCCCACGCTATGGGTGCAGAAGCCCCATAGAGCCCCACACTATGGGTGCAGGAGCCCCATTAGAGTCCCACACAGCCAAAGACCCACATGGCTCCATGCTATGGGTGCAGGAGCCCTGTAGAGCCCCACAGCACGGGTGTAGGAGCCCCACACCCCCATGCCATGGGTGCAGAAGCCCCACACGCTCCCACGCTATGGGTGCAGGAGCCCTATAGAGCCCCACAGCACGGGTGCAGGAGCCTGGGCTGCCCCCTAAACACCTCCACGGACGCCCATCCCTCCATCCAGCCCCATTCCAAAGCCCCCACGGGAGCAGGGCAGGGACAGGCGGGGACACGGTGGCCCCTGGATGCCGGCGGGGTTGCCGGGGGGCGGGGGGGACACACGGGACCCTCGTCCCTCACCCCTCGCCGCTGCCGGATTCGGAGGGAGGGAAGGAGGAAGCGCGGAGCCTTCCCTCCCCCTCCAGCCCTTCCTGGTGGCGAAAGGCAGGAAACCGCCACCGCTGCTGCCCATGGGTCATTGCCAACCCCCACGCCATGGGTCTGCAGCCCCACTGCCCCCCCCTCACCCACGAGCCCCCCCCCCAACATGCTCTTTGCCTTGGTACTCTCCATCCAGTACCTTAATGAGCTCGTTAGCCACACGTCGGGGGGTTAATGAGCTTTATTTGCTGGCTGATAATTGAGTAGGGTCCCTTTCGATCTCCCCAGGGGGGCAGATTTATGAGGATTTGATTTGTGTGTCGTCGTCGTCCCCCCCCACACCCCGGGGACACGGGAGCGGGGGGTGACGGCCACCGCCAGCCATGGATGGCCTTTGGACGTGGGGTTCCGGGGTTTTGACGGGTTTCTCCCCGCTAACGAGGCCGGCAGGCAGCTGGAATTAGCCAGCGGCGCATTAGAAGGGAGCTGCAGGGATGACGGAGCCGCCGGGATAACGGAGCCGCTGGCAACCACATCACCCACTCCAGCGGGAACCCCCTGCGGCGGCGGCTGGTGGCTCCCGGCCAGCCCCGCCGGGATGAGCCCGCAGCAGCCGGCTGGCCGATCCCTAAAGCTGGAGCAGCCCACGGGCCGAACGCTGCATCCCGCATCCCCGCTGCATCCCTGCATCACATCCCCACTGCATCCTTGCATCCCCACTGCATCCCTGCATCCCACATCCCCCCATCCCCATGCATCCTGCATTCCCATGGTATCCCTGCATCCTGCATCCCGCATCCCTGCTGCATCCCTGCATCCCGCATCCTCACTGCATCTCCGCATCTCCCCATCCCCGCTGCATCCTCGCATACCCACTGC
This sequence comes from Chroicocephalus ridibundus, assembly GCF_963924245.1. Lineage (NCBI taxonomy): Eukaryota > Metazoa > Chordata > Aves > Charadriiformes > Laridae > Chroicocephalus > Chroicocephalus ridibundus. Next base: position 9,662,669 of record NC_086284.1, read on the forward strand.
ATCCCTGCATCCCGCATCCCAGCTGTATTCCTGCATCCCACATCCCCATTATATCCCTGCAGCATGCCTGTATCCTGCATCCCTACTGCATCCTCGCATCCCGCATTCCCATTGCATCCCTGCATCATCCCTGCATCCCGCATCCCCACTGCATCCTGCATCCCTGCTGTATCCCTGCATCCCACATCCCCACTGCATCCCTGCATCTCCGCTGCATCTTGCATCCCATATCCCCACTGCATCCCGCATCCCCCATCCCCACTGCACCCTGCATCTCTATTGCATCCCTGCATTCCGCATCCCCGCTGCATCCCTGCATCCCACATCCCCACTGGATCCCTGTATCCTCACTGCATCCCGCATTCCCATTGCATGCCTGCATCCCCACATCCCTGCTGCATCCCCGCATCCTGGCTGCATCGCTGCATCCTTGCATCCCCACTGCATCCCTGCATCTCGCATCCCTACTGCATCCCACATCCCAGTTGCATCCCGGCTGCATCCCGGCATCCCCTGCCAGGCTCGACAGCAGCATCCCCTGGCCGGGTGGGAGCTTCGCCGGTTCCCTTGGCAAGGAAAGGCCTTGGCAGTGGGATGCAGGATATGGCTGGATCCTGCCAGAGTTTGTTCTCCAAACCCCATGCAGGAAACGGGAGTCTCCCCTCCCGGGCCACCTTCCAAGGTTCTTCCCAGCGGAGATCCCTGCCCCGCTCCCGGAGCCTCCGGCTTCATCCGGAGGGATGCGGGGGATGCCGGGAGGATGCTGCGAGAGGGGCAGGATGGGCCCGTGGGGCCAGGGGAAGGGGTGGGCTCTGCCATACTGGGACCACCACGGCGCTTCCCCAGTCGCTCCAGTTGATCACTGGGAAAACCCCCCCTCCCTGCTGCGTCTCAAACCGCGGGCCACCTGCCAAGCATCCCACTGGCCCACGGAGGCCACCCAGAAGCCACCCTGCCTGGGTGCTGGGGGGGGGGGGAAGCGGGGGAGCTGGGGGGGGTGATGGATTTTTTTTTGGAGAAGCTGCAAATAATTAGGGCATGTGTTGGGCTGGGGAGGACCGAGACACCCCCCCACCCCAGCACCAAACCCCGCGCGGGGGGGAGCACCCAGGGCCCCGCCAGGAGCAGGGTGACCCCAAACCTCACCACACCCAGGATGGTCGGACGTGGGGCAGTGACACCTCCCCCCCCCCCCCCAAAAAAAAAAAAAGTGGGGTGGCCCCACGCAGGCACTGGCGGAATCGGCACAAATGATGCTTTTGGGGTACCCAACGGTCCACAGCCGAACACCCCCCCCCAATCCCTCTCTGGTGGATCCAGGATGAATCCAAGAGGATTTGGGGCTAAAAGGGAGATGGGGGGGGGGGATTTGAAAGCCTAACTCCCGCCGCACCCCCCCCCCCCCCTCCCTCCGTACGCGCTGCGTGGGCAGGGAGACGATCAGCTCCTGCCTCCCGCGGTGGCTGCCAGCCCATGGGCTTGCCCGCGCCCCTCCCCGCGCACCCAAAAATCCCCCCCCGAGGTGTGGGGGGGGACACCCAATGGGTGCTCCAGCCCCGCAGTCCAAAAGTGGGGGGTTTCCTCCCTCCCCAACCCCTCGATTCTGGGGGGCTCCTCGCCTGCTCCGGGGGTGCCAGGCGACGGTTGGCGAGAATTCGGGATGCTGAGCCGGGGGGATGCGGGTGCTGGTGGCCATAGCGGCCCCCCCGACACCAACACCCCCCCCCCAGTGCTGGGGGGGGGGGGGGCAGCAGGAGCCCCCAAATCCCATCCTGCCACCCCAAAACACCACGGGGTTTCTGGAAGGTTCTGCCCAAAGCAGGGCCGGACCCCCAAGTCCCCCTCTCCTGCCGTGGGGCACGGCGGTGGCATCGCCCGCACCGGGGACACCCAGCCCCAAAATCCATGCTGGGGGGGACCAAGGGGAGGGTAACGCCACCCCCCCACCTGCCCGCCAGTTTTGGGGGGCGAGTGGGAGCGCCCCTCATTACTTGGGCCTAATTAATGAATGACGGGGAGCGTTAACCCCTTGGCCACCCTGCGGTGACAGCCAGGGGGTGTCACAGGAGGGGGTGTCACGGGAGACACCCCCAGACACCCCCATGCATGGGCTGGCGGGGAGGGCGAGGGGCGGCTTTCCCGAGGTGGGCACAGCGGCGGGTCCATGGATTCGCCCCTGGGAAACGCCAGGTGGGGGGAGTCCCCCGTCCCCACGGCACTGGGGTCCCCGGGGGGGTGACAGCCACGGGAGCAGGACGTCGTGCGCCGTCATCGTCCCCACGTGCGCCCTGCCACCCCCCAAAGGCCACGAGGCGGGGGCCAGGGCCTGGGCCCCCGCGGTTGCTCCAGGCTCCCACCCCTGTCACCAGTGGGAAGAGCCCGGGTGACCCTCCCACCCCCCCCCATGCCCCCCCCCCAAAAACCATCCAGGCTCCGGACGGGGTGGGAAGAGAGATGTAACGCTGCCAGCACCGCGCTCGGGCTGTGGGGCGGGCAGGGGGCAGGCAGGGTGTGGGCAGCGGTGAGGGCAGGGTACAGCCTGGGGTGAGGGCAGGGTGTGGGCAGCGGTGAGGGCAGGGGGCAGGCAGGGTGTGGGCAGCAGTGAGGGCAGGGGGCAGGCAGGGTGTGGGCAGGATGCAGAGGGGCGTGGGCAGGATGCAGGCAGCGGTGAGGGCAGGGAGCAGGCAGGGCGCAAACATGGGTGCGGGCAGGGGGGTGCAGGCAGGGGGCAGGCAGGGGTGAGGGCAGGGGATGCAGGCAGGGGGCAGAAACAGGTGTGGGCAGGGAGCAGGCAGGGTGAAGGCCGGGAGCAGGCAGGGGGTCAGACAGGGTGCAGGCAGGGCTGTGGGCCGGGGTGCAGGCAGGGTGTGCAAGTAGGATGAGGGCAGGGAGCAGGCAGGAGTACAGGCAGGGGGGCAGACAGGATGCAGGCAGGGGTGAAGGTAAGGGGGCAGACAGGGTGCAAGCAGGGCTGTGGGCAGGGGGGCAGGCAGAGTGTGCAGGCAGGATGAGGGCAGGGAGCAGGCAGGGGTGCAGGCAGGGGTGAGGGCAGGGTGTGCAGGCAGGGAGCAGGCAGGGGTGCGAGCAGGGTGCAAGACATGGCTGCGGGCAAGGGGCTGAAGGCAGGGTGCAGGCAGGGTGCAGGCAGGGTGAGGGCAGGGAGCAGGCAGGGGGTAGACAAGCTGCAGGCAGGGCTGTGGGCAGGGGTACAGGCAGGGGGGCAGACGAGGGCAGAAGAGGTGTGGGCAGGGGGGCAGGCGGGGTGTGGGCAGGGGGGCAGGCAGGGTGAGGCAAGGAGCAGGCAGGGTGCAGGCAGGGTGCAGGCAGGGGGGTCAAGACCCGCTCCCCAAGGCCCCCCCCACGTCCCCCTGGACCCCACCGGCCTCAAGCCCCGGGCCTGGCTGCAGACCCGCCCCCAACACCGAGGGGACCCGGGTGGCGACCCAGGGGACCCCCCCCCCGCCAGCCCCGGGCAGCGGTGGCGCGATGTTGTACATCCCCACCCCCCCCCCCACCCCCCAACTTCTCCCGGGGGGGGGGGGGGGGGGGCAGCCCCGGAGGGCTCGGTACCGGCAGCGCCGAGACGGGCAGCGGAGGCGTTCCGGGATCCCCCACCCCCACCCCCTCCGCCATCCCCGGGGCTGCCACCCCTGGGATGTCCCCGTGTCCCCCCTCCCCGCGGTCTCCAAACTCACCGGGTGCCTTTGTCTCCCATGGCCCCGCCGATCCTCCGGGGCGGCTCAACCGGGAAGCGCCGGGCGGGCTTGGAAAATTACTGGCTGGATGGCGGAGGGGAAAGGCGGCGGCGGGGCGGGCTCTGGGCTCGGTACGGCCCGGTACGGCCCGGTAAGGCTCCCTGCGGCTCCCTATAGACCCGCCCGGTACGGGTCGGTACGGCCCGGTGCGATCCGGTAGGGCTCAATGTGGCTCGGTACCGCCCGGTAAAGCCCGGTAGGGCTCGGTATGGCCCGGTAAGGCTCCGTAAGGCTCGGTACGATACGGCTCGGTAATGCACGAACCGGGTCGGTGCAGCCCGATACAGCTCCGTACGGCCCGGTCCGGTCCGGTGGGGCTCGGTATGTCCCGGTAGGGCTCGTCCCGGCCCGTCTGGGCTCCGTTGCGGGCGCTGCCGAGCGCAGCCCCGCGGCGCCGCCGCTGCCGCCGCCGCCGCCGCCTCCGCCCGCCCCCGAGCGGCCCCGGGGCGGGGGGCGGTGGCACCAGCGGGGCCACACGCGGCGGAGGGGAAGGGGCGGGGGGGGGAACGGCGGGAGGGGGGGGGGGGGGGGGGCGGACCGGGGAACCGGGGGGGTGGTGATTGGGGGGGGGGGGGGGGGGGCGGGGGTGTGTGTGTGTGTGTGTGTGTGTGTGTGCACCGCCCTGCGCGCGCGCGGGGCCGCGGGAGGGGGAGGTGCGCCCCCCCGCGCATGCACGCGCAGTTGCACGAGGGGAGGGAGGGGTCGTGTGTGTGTGGGACACACGCGTGTGAACACACGCACGTGAACACGCACGTGCGCGCACACACGTGAACACACGAGCACACACAAACATGTGAACACACACGAAGACACGCGCGCGTGAACACACGCGCGTGAGCGCACACGCGTGAACACGCGCGCGAACAAACACGCGTGAACACACACGTGTGAACACACAGGTGCACACACACATATGAACGCACACGTGAACACACACACGTGCACAGACGGGAACACTAGCACATGTGAACACACAAACACACACGTGTGAACACACAAAGACCCACGAACACACACGCGCTCACGTGAGCACACACGCGTGAATACACGCGCACATGCACACACACGTGAAAACACACACGTACACACGCACGCAAACACACACACGCACACATGTGCACACGCGTGTGAACATACACGTGCACACACATGCACACGCACGTGCGCGCACACACACATGCACACACACGAGCACTCACACGTGAACACACACGTGCAAACACGCCCCCGCTGCGCGTGCATCCTATGTGCGAACACCCCCCCCGTGTGTACACGCCCCCCCCGTGTGTAAACACCCCCATGTGTACACACACCCCCGTGTGTAAACACACCCCCCCATCTGCACGCTCGCATCCATGTGCACACACCCCCACGTGTAAACACCCCCCCTGTGCACACACAACCCCCTTGTGTGCACACCTGCATCCATGTGCACACACACACGTACACCCCCCCATGTGCACACCCCCCTGTGCGCGCACACACGTACACCCCCCCATGTGCACACACACACGTACACCCCCCCATGTGCACACCCCCCTGTGCACACGCACATGCACAACCCCCCCCCATATGCACACACACCCCATGGCACACACCTGATGCGCGCACACCCCCCCCGCCGTGTGCACCCCCCCTCCACGTGCACACACCCCACATGCACACGTGCACGCACCCCCCCCTCCCCCATGTGCGCACACCCCACGTGCACACGAACACACGTGTGCACACCCTCCCATGTGCACTCCCCCCCCCCCGAGCCCTGGCTGCCCCCCACCCCTGCACCGCTGGCCGCTGGCTCTGGGGTGGGGTCCCAACCTCCCCCTGGCGTCCCGCTATGGGGACCTGGGACCCCCCCCCCCCCCCCCCCAGTGCTGGGCAGGGACTGGGGACACCCCGACATGGGACCTCAGGAGGAGGAGGAGCAGGCAGGGACAGGCAGGAGGAGGCAGGGACAGGCAGGAGCAGGCAGGGCCCCGCGGTGGGGGTGTGACATTTCCCACCTGCAGCTTCGCAACCCCGAGGTCCCCTGCGGGCAGGAGCGGGCAGGAGCGGGCAGGAGAGTGGGACCATGGGGCCAGCGGGGCCGCGGGGGGCTGGCAGTGAGCTGCGGGGCAGTGCTGCGCGGTGGGGCGCGGTGTGGGGCGGTGCAGTGCGGCGCTGTGCAGGTGCAGTGTGGTGCACTGATGCTGGGCGGTGGGACGCGGTGCAGTGCCGTGCAGTGCGGTCCAGTGAGGTGCGGCGTGGTTGGGTGCGGTGCGGTGCGGTGCGGTGCGGCCCTGCGCAGTGCAGTGCGGTGCAGCGGGGCGCTGTGGCGTGGCGTGGTTTGGTGCCGTGCGGCGCTGCGCAGTGCCGTGCGGTGCAGTGTGGTGCCGCACCGTTCAGTGGGGCGCAGCGCGGTGCAGGCGCTGTCATCTGTGGTGCTGCGGGGCGCTGTGCAGTGCATGGCTGCGCTGTGCAGCGTGGTTTGCTGCGGCGCTGCGCAGTGTGGTGCGGTGCTGTGCGGTGCGATACGGTGCTGTGCAGTGCGGTGCGGTGTGATACGGTGCGGTGCAGCGCGGTGCAGTGCAATGTGGTGCGGTGCGGTGCAGTGCGATGCGGTACTGTGCAGTGCAGTGCAGTGCAGTGTGACGCGGTGCGGTGCAGCACGGCGCGGTGCGGTGTGGTGCGCTGTGGTGCTGTGCAGTGCGGTGTGGTGCTGTGCAATGTGGTGCTGTGCAGTGCGGTGCGGTGCGGTGCAGTGCGATGTGGTGCCATGCAGTGCTGTGCAGTGTAGTGTGCTGCGGTGCGGTGTGGTGCGGTGCGGTGCAGCGCAGTGCGATGTGGTACTGTGCAGTGCAGGGCAGTGCGTTGTGGTGCTGTGCAGCGTGGTGCAGTGCACTGCGGTGCGGTGCAGTGCAATGCGGTACTGTGCAGTGCTGTGCAGTGCGGTGCGGTGCGGTGCAGTGCAATGTGGTAGCGTGCAGTGCAGTGGTGTGCAGTGTGACGTGGTGCTGTGCAATGCAGTACTGTGCAGTGCGGTGCAGTGCGGTGCGATGCGGTGCTGTGCCGCGCAGTGCTGTGCGGCGGGACGTGGTGCTGTGCACTGTTGTGCAGTGCAGCGCGGTGCTGCGCGGTGCGCCGCGGTGCTGTGCAGTGCAGTGCAGTGCGGAGCCAGTTGCTGGAACTGGCCCCGAGTCGCACAGCTCGGCGCAGGGCCAGGGCGCAGCAGCCCCGGGACACTGCACCTGCGCGTGGGCAGGCTCCAGTGCTGCCTGCCCCACTGCCTGCCCCACTGCCCGCCCCGCTGCCTGCCCAGTGCCAGGCAGAGCCCCGGCTCAAACGAGGACCCCGGGGACCCCCTGCTGCCCCCATGGGTGCCCAGCACCTCGTTGCCAGGCTGCTTTGATGGGGTGACCCCAATCCGTGGGGCAAACCCCACGGGTGCTGTTTGGTGAGGGGGATGCTGAGGCTGCCCGGTCGGCGGGCACCCAGTGGCCAGCCACCCCCCCCAAACCCCCCACCCACCCAAACGCACCCAAACTCCTGTGGGGAGTCCAGCACTAGAGGCACTGGGGGCACTGGGGGCACTGGTTTTGCCCCCAGCGTGGCCACTGTACAGGCAGCAGGTGCCATCTAGTGCCGGTGGCCACCCAAAGCTGCCCGCTGTAGGCAGGGAGCCCCCCACCCGCCCGGGGACCCAGGGCTGGGGCTGGGGACACCACAGGGGACCGGACTGGCACGGGGTAGTGGGACAGGGACGGGGACGGGGACAGGGACGGGTCCCAAAACCCACGCTGGCTCCAGGGGGGGGGGCTGACCTGAAGGTGGGGGACGCGCTGGACCCTTACTTGGGGGACACTCAAGTGGGGTGCCCAAGGGACACTCGCACCCAGCCCAGAGGACACCTGCACCGCATGGGGACACCTGCACCCCACACAAAGGACACCTACACCTATCCCAGGGGACACCTGCACCCCATGGGGACACCTACGCCCTATGGGGACACCTGCACCCATCCCAGGGGACACCTGCACCCCATGGGGACACCTGCACCCCACAAAAGGGACACCTGCATCTATCCCAGGGGACACCTGCACCCCATGGGGACACCTGCACCCCACAAAAGGGACACCTGCACCTATCCCAGGGGACACCTGCACCCCATGGGGACAATGCTGCGTGGGGCACGGGCACCCACCCCAACACCCTCCTGAGGCCACCCAGGCAGCGGGGACAGGGTGGTGACAGCTGGAGGGACAGACGGGGACAGAGGGACAGACAGAACGCGCTGGCTGAGACACACAGAGGGACAGGCCCGAGGCCGGGGTGAGGGGCAAGACAGGTGGCACGTAGCCGTGGCACCCCACGTGTCCCCCCCAGGATGGCAAAGGGACGTCACCAAGGGCAAGGGAGCCATCGGTGGGGCTGGGGGCCCCCAAATGCTGCTGGTGTCCCCTGGGTGGGGGTGTAGGTGTCCCCTGAGCTCTGGAGACTTGCTGGGATTTAATCCCGGGATTCCTCCCCGTGGCCGGGAGCAGCGCGGGATGGGGTGGGACGGTGGCAGCTTGGGGGGGGGGGGGAGGCACTTGGCAGTTTTTGCATTTTTTCCCCCCATTTTTCGGCAGCTCGCCCAGGGTCGGCACTTGCCAGCGGCCAGGTCCCCGGGGATTTTCCCTCCGGCATCAAAGGCCGCTGGCTGGGATGAAGCCCTCAGCTCCGGCCGGGATGAAAGCGTTGCATTGATCCCGGGTAATAAATTGCTCGTTAGCGGCGGGGGCTCGTTAGGCCGGGAGCTGGAGTGAAGCCCCAGCCCTGATGCCAAGGGGATGGGCAGAGCCAAGCTGCTCGGATCCTGCACCCCCGGGTGACTTGGAGCATCACGGCGTGACCCACGGCTATGGCGGGGGGGTGGGGGGGGGTCCTGGTCTGGCTGGATCCTGCCCCCACCCCCCAGGCTGAGGGATCCCAGTACCGGTGGGATCCTGGGCGGTGGGAGGGCTGGGAATCGTGTCCTAGTGGGGTCCGTTGCATCCCGGGATGGGTACGGAGGGATCCCAACTGGGGCCGGATCCTGACCCAGTATCAGTCATGGCGGGGGGCGGGTCCCAGCCAGTCCTGCCCCCCAGTCCCAGCACAGCTGGGGGGAGGTCTTGTCCCGGGCCAGATCCCGCTCTAATCCCAGTCCAGATGTGGAGGGGGCGGTTTTATTATGGGCCAGATCCTGCCCCCAGCCCAGCCCAGGTGTGGAGGGATCCCGGCACGGGCCTTATCCTGCATCCCAGCCCAGGATCCCGCTGCTGTCCCAGTCTAGGATGGATCCTGCCCTGGCCCAGCTCCAGCTGGATGGGGCGGGGGGTTTCCCAATGCAGCCCCTTCCTGGGCACATGGGGGGCCCCCCCTGACACATGGGGCTTGGGGCTGGGGCCGGGGCGGGGGGGGGGGGTTGGAGCATTCCTAGGGGCTGGAGCATCCCGGGATGGGGCAAAGCATCCCTGGGGGGCTGGAGAATTCCAGAGGTTGGAGTATCCGACCAGGGATTGGTGCATCTGGGGAGGTCCGGAGCACCCCAGGGGATCGGAGCATTCTGGGATATCCTCCCCCTCCTTCAGCATCACTGGGTGACTGGGGCATCCCAGGGGTCTGGAGCATCCCAGGGGACTGGAGTCTGGAACATTCCGGGAGAGAACAAGGCACTGGGGGGAACCGGAGCATCCTGGGGGGCTGGAGCATCCCAGGGGACTGAAGCAGAGTTGGGGTCGGAGCATCTCGGGAGGGGGGGACTGGAGCATCCTGGGGGGCTGGAGCATCCCAGGGGACTGAAGCAGAGTTGGGGTCGGAGCATCTCGGGAGGGGGGGACTGGAGCATCCTGGGGGGCTGGAGCATCCCAGGGGACTGAAGCAGAGTTGGGGTCGGAGCATCTCGGGGGGGGACTGGAGCATCCCGGGGGGCTGGAGCATCCCAGGGCACTGGAGCATCCCAGGGGACTGAAGCTTAGTGGGGGATCAGAGCATTTGGGGGGGTTGGGGGCGTCTGGAGCATCCTGGGGGGCTGGAACATCCTAGGGGGGTCAGAGCCTCCTGGCCTGACCCGGAGTCCCCCCCGGAGGGCAGTTTTGGGGTGTGTAGGTCTCAGCTGGAGCCACCCAGTCCCCAGCGGAGCCATGAAGGGGGTTGGGGGGGCAGGAACACCCCCTCCCTCCCCGCACCCCCAAACCGTGCTGTCCCCATGCCGGCCGTGCCAGCTGCGCCCACCTCGCACAGCTCACGCACGGGCAGGGTCCTCCCCAAACACAAGTTGTCCCTCCCTGGTGCCACTGCGCATCCTTGGGGACCCCCCTCCTGCTTTGGAGCATCCTCCAGGAGACCCGACATGAGGCACCCACTGACCCTCCGCGGGGAGATCGACGTATGAAATTTATTTAGGAAAACCAAACCCACCAGAAAAAAAAATAATAAAGAAGGAGAAGAAGGAGGAGTAGAAGAAGAAGACCGAGGAGGAGGACGAGGAGGAGGAGAACAAGAAGAAGAAGAAGAAGGAGGAGAAGGAGGAGGAGAAGAAGAAGAGGGAGAAGGAGAAGAAAAAGAAGGAGAAGAGAAAGGAGAAGAAGAAGAAGGAGGAGGAGGAGAAGAAGAAGAAGGAGGAGAAGGAGGAGAAGAAGAAGAGGAAGGAGAAGAAAAAAGGAGAAGAAGGAGGAGGAGAAGAAGAAGGAGGAGGAGAAGATGAAGAAAGAAGAAGAGGAAGAAGAAAAAGGAGAAGAAGGAGGAGGGGGAGGAGAAGCAGGAGAAGGAGGAGGGAAAAAGGTGAAGAAGAAAGGAGAAGAAGGAGAAGAAGAAGGAGGAGGAGGAGAAGAAGGAGGAGGAGAAGGAGAAGAAGAAGGAGGAGGAGAAGGAGAAGAAGAAGAGGAAGAAGAAGGAGAAGAAAAGGGAGAAGAAGGAGGAGAAGCAGAAGAGGAGGAAGAAGAAGAAGAAGAAGAAGAAGAGGAAGAGGAAGAAGAAGAAGAAGAAGAAGAAGAAGAAGAAGAAGGAGAAGAAGAAGAAGAAGGAGAAGAGTTGTCTCCTCCTTGGGCTCTGACGGAGCCCAGAACAACCAGCGCGGCGAGAGGGGGAGACAGAGAAGCTGGAGGAGGTTTTGCACGGCCGCGCACGCCCGGGCACCCGCGTGGGCGAGCGGGGCTGGGTGCCGGCCGCGCTCCCCAGTATCCATGGGGGTATGTACAGGGGCGGGAGCCGGGAAAGCATCGACCACCTACTCACACCAGCGGCGGGGGCTGGAAAAGTGGGATACAGCTGGGAAACGGGCATCCCTGCGTGGTACCCTGTACGCGGCACCCCAGTGCAGGACCCAACCCGCATTCATCGGCACCAGCGAGACCCCCACATGGCCAGGCCCCCCCCCCCAGCTTGGCACCAGGCTACAGGTACCAGTTGGGAGTGGTGGAGCCCATTGGCACGTTGGTGGCACGGCCAGCATCACGCCGGGGATGGAGCCCATTGGCATGGTGGTGGCATGGCCAGCATCACGCCGGGGATGGAGCCCATTGGCACGTTGGTGGCACGGCCAGCATCACGCCGGGGATGGAGTGATGCAGTTTCTCCCCTGATGGAGTGATGCAGATCCTCCTCTCGCAGTTTGGGGGTTTGCTGCCTTCTGGGACCGTCCCTGCCCCACCTCGTGGCATGGGGAGGGGGGAGAAGGGTTTGAAGGCCGGGGGGGGGGGGGTCTCATAGGCGAAGCCATGGGCCAGCAGCCAGACACGGTCACCGGGCGCATCCTACCGGGGTTTGGGCAAAGCGTCTCGCTAAAGGCATCTCCGAGTAGGTAAGGCAAAAGGAATTCAGTTCACTTCGTCCTGGGGAGCAGCTTGGCTTTGGGGTGTCCCCGTTGCTCCCGCAGACACACGTGCTCCGCGTACCCCGAGAAGTGTCGCTTCCAGACGAGACGACGAGAGGAGCGGCTGCCCTGTAGCCCAGATCCGGGAGGGAGCCATCACGCCATGCTGTGGGGACCCGCTGCGGCATCGCCGGGGCTCAGCGCAGGGATGGTGCCGTGGGATGCTGTGGTGGAGCGGGGATGGGGTGGCGAATGGCCCCATGGCTGCACCCGGGCTGCCCTTGACCCTGGTGGGACCAACCCTGGTGGGACCAACTCTGGTGGGACCAACCCCAATGGGACTGACCCCGGTGGGACCGATGCTGGTAGGGCTGACACTGGTGGGACTGACTTTGGTGGGACCAACCCCAATGGGACTGACCCTGGTGGGACCGGCCCTGGTGGGACCAACCCTGGTGGGATCGAACCCCAGTGGGACCAACCTTGGCAGCACCAGGATTTCACCGTGCCACTTCCATCACCTTCCCCTGCCGTGATGGTGAACCCACCAGCTCCCATGAGCCGGGTGATGCAGCCAGGCGGGGCTCAGCACCCACCCTCATCCCCGAACCACTCCCTTTGGCTCAACCCCGGCAAGGCGAGCTGCTCACCAGGGCTCACCCTGCCCTGGTCCCCCTGCTCATGGGTGTTTCGGGTGGCTTTGGTTGGGGTGACAAAGACCTGGGTCATGCACAGCTGGAAGGACCATGCTGGTTGAGCAGAGCCCCCGGGGCTGAGGGGGTCCACACATGTTGGGTTGTGAGACTGGAGGGACCATGGGGAGTCCGGCATAGTCCATGCATGGTGGTCTGTATGACCAGAGGGACCATGGGAGGATGGCAGGGTCCATGAACGGTGGTCGGTAGGACAAGAGGGACCACAGGCGGCCATCACCATCCATGCATGGTGGTCAGTAGGATCAGAAGGACCACAGGAGGATGTCAGGGTCTATGCACAGTGGTTGGTAAAACAGGATAGACCACAGGTGGCCATCACCAGCCATGCATGGTGGTCTGTAGGACCAGAGGGACCATAGGAGGATGGCAGGGTCCATGCGTGGCAGTCAGCAGGGCAGGAAGGATGGTGGGAAACCAGCAGGGTCCATGCATGGACAGAGGGACTGCAGAGAGACCAGTGGGATCCATGCATGGTGCTCAGTAGGACCGGAGGGACTGCAGGAGGCCATCACTGTCCATGCATGGTGGTCTGTAGGACCAGAGGAACCACAGGAGGCCATCACAGGAGGTCCATGGGAGGATGGTGAGATCCATGCATGGCAGTCAGCGGGACAAGAGGGACCAAAGGAGGATGGCAGGATCCATGCATGGCAGTTGATGGGACCAGAAGGACCACAAGAGATCATCAGGGTTCATGCATGGTGCACTGGAGGACCAGAGGGACCACAGGAAACCATCAAGGTCTATGCATGGTGGCCTGCAGGATCAGAGGGGCCATGGGACACTGGTAGGGTCAATGCATGGCAGTCAACAGGATTGGAGGGACCACAGGAGACCATCAGGGTCCATGCATGGTGGTCTGTAGGACCAGAGGGACCACAGGAGACCATCAGGGTCCACGCAGGTTGGTCAGTATGGCAGACATCGTGAAGCCACTGCGAGCTGGGGATGCTCATGGACAAGTTGGTCACCGGTGCAGCCGCTGGCAGAGAGGAGGCTCCTGGGTGGACACCACAGTACCAAGCCAGAGAAACACCCATGTGCTGGGGACAAGGTGGGGACACGGTGGGGACCGGACTCGCTGCAGTGTCCCTGTGGGAGCGCAGGCCCCCCGGTACGTGCAAGCCAGGAGCAGGACACCCCCCCGGCCCTGGCGCGCCTGTAGCCCTTGCAGGGGACGTGGCCTCGTGGGACAGGGCTGGGACGAGGGACACGAGTCCTTCATGTCTGGGGGTCCCGGAGGGGGACATTTAACCAAGGGATGCTGGGCGGGAGCTGGTTCTCCAGCGTGGGTGGGGTCCGGTCTGGTGGGATCCAGCAGAGCATCCCCGTGGCCATCCCGCTCCGGGTGCCTCTTCCCTTCTCCAGCCGGGGCCTCCTTCCGTGGGCCTGATCCTGACCCCTCTGTCCTCAGCCTCCTCTCCCACAGCCCCATGTCCCCCTCTGAGGTCCCCACGCACCCCCTGCAGCCCACCCCCACCAGCACTCCCACTGCCCCTCACCGTCCTGCCCCATGCCGTCCCCCTCCGTGCTGCTGACCCCACCAGACCCAGTTCAGGGGGACGACCCCTCTGGGGGTGCTTCCACCAAGGACACCGTCCCCATTGTCACCCCGCGGGGACAGGACCTGCAGCCTTAAGGCAATTTAAAGCACATCCATCCCCCCAGCCCCGTGGTGGCCCTCCCCACTCCCTGGTGACCCTGGCCACCAAGGCAAGAGTCCCAGCAAAGAGGGGTCTGGGGGCCACCGGGTGGAGGGGACACCCGAATCCCTGCCCTGGAAGGAGGGGACAGTCACCCACCGGTGGGGGAAGGACCGACAGCGGGTGCTGGCAGGGCGCAGACCTCACCGCGGTGGTCCAGAGTCACTGATGTCCCCCCAAACCTCCTCCCGAGGGGCTGGGGGGGACAAGGGTTGGGGATGCTCCTGGTCCCCCCCCCCCACCTCCCCACCCCATGGCCCCCATCACTCGGCCCCCGCCTCGGGCTGCCCCCCCTCGGGCTCCAGGCAGCCGTTGAGCTGGGGGTCGGGGGCCTGCGGGTCGTATTCTTCATCCAGAAAGTCCAGGGAGTTGTTACTGGGCAAACCCCGGATGGTGAATTTGTGGGAGACCTTGGTCCACTGCTCCCGGTTACTGGCCACCCTCTCGTAGAGCTCCGCCGCTTTGGGGAAGAGGTCCTGCAGCAACCTGGCGGGTGGGGGGGGGAGACCCCATCAGCACCCCCTCAGTTGGGTGCAATCCTGCTCCCCACCTCCCCGCTGCTTGGAAACCCACCACCACCACCACCACCATCTACAAGACCCCCCAGCCCTGCACCCCCCCATCCCACCCTGGCATGGTAAAGTGGGGGGGGGGGTGGGGGGGTGATAGGAAAGCCCCCCCCCCCCCCCCGATGCCAGCCCTGGGGGCTCACTTGTAGATGGGCATGGCGATGTGCTCCATGAAGCTGATCTGCAGCTCGGGGATGTAGGCTTTCTCCCGGTCCATCATCTCCAGCGGGCGGTTGCCCATGGCCTTCTCCTGTGGCAGTGGCAAGTGGGGGGGTCAATGCTGGTGGCCATCCCCATCCCACCCCATTTCCATCCCCATCCCATCCCCATCCCATCCCATCCCCATCCCATCTCCACCCTATCCCTTCCTCTTCCCCATCCCATCCCCATCCCACCCCGTTCTCATCCCATCTCCAACCCATCCCATCTCCATCCACATCCCCATCCCCATCTCCATCCCATCCCAGTCTTCATCCCTTCCTCATCCCCATCCCATCCCATCCCATATCTATCCCATCCCCATCCCACCCCCATCTCTATCCCATCCCCATCCCATCCCCATCCCTTCCTCATCCCCATCCCATCCCACCTCCATCCCATCCCCATTCCCAGGCCAAACCTCCCTGCCTATGTCCCCCTCCCCACCAACCTCATCCAAGCCCTCCCAAGAGCGTTGGCCAAGACCAACCTTGCACCAAGCCCTGGGGCTACCTACCAGGTCACCCTGGGAGAAGAACTCCTTGTAGATCAGCTCCTGCAAGGGACAGGCTGTCAGTGAGGGGGGGGTGCATGCCTTGGGTGACCCCCCTCCACGCCCCACCTGCCCTCCAGGCCCCTCTCAACGGCTGCAGGAGAATGGCTCTGCATGGGGAGCTGCTGGGTGGTCTGGGGGGTCCCTGCATGGAGGGACCGCCTCCATGGGGCACAATGCCACTGCAGGATGCTGGTCCCCGGCACCTGGGGACACAGGGGTGTCCCAGGGGGGGCGGTGGGTGGTGGGGTGGCATTTGGGGGGGTTAGCCCCACGGCGTGGCACTCACCGCGATCTTCCTGGTGGTCTTCCAGCCCTTGGTCTGGTCGGAGAGGTCGCAGGACGTCATGAGCAGGCAGAGCAAAAGGCTGCGGTGCTGCTTGTTCTTGGGGTCGTAGCCCACTGCCGGGCAGGGAGGGGGGCAGGGGTTGGGGTGGGGGGGCTCGGGAAGGAGCCCCACAACCCCCATCACCCCCCAACACGAGGACTTTGAGGACATCCAGGACCTGCCATGCCACCTCCCAGCTTTGGCGGGATGAGTTCCCACCACCCCACCACCCCCACCCCCAGGGGCAGGAGCTTCACCTTCTGCCATCTTCTGGAGGTCCTTGAAGATGCGCAAGTGGTGGGCCAGGTCGGTGGCCAAGATGATGTCCCTCATGAGGTCCAGCATGCGCTGGTAGTCCTGCGGGGGGGGGTGGTGTCATCAGCTCCGTGCCCCTGCCAAGCCCTACATCCCAAGGGCCGGAACCAGGGATGGGGAGCTGGGGGTCCAAGAGGGGATGAAGGGGCTCAGCCCGGGCATGGAGGGGGTGGCATGGGAGAGGTACCAAGGCTGGGGGCTCACCTTGCGGGAGAAGTGGTCAAAGATGTTGCAGCCCTGGCTGTTGAGGATGGCGATGGCTTGAGCGAAGTGGTGCCTCTGCGGGAGACGCCGGGGACCGTGGGTGCGGGCAGGGTGCAGGCAGGGGGCAGGCAGGGGTGCTGCCCCCCAGCCCAAGGACCGGCGAGATGGACAGGGGGAGGTTTTGGAAGGGTGGGGATCTTACCTCCATGACGGAACCCTCCGAGCTGTACAGCGCGGCCAGGACTGATTTCTGCAAGGCAGAGCGGCCGGAGTCACAGAGTTATGGTGGTGAAGACCCTCCCCCCGGCGCCATCCCAGTGCCCGTCCCCCCCACCCATACATGTCCCAGCGCTGGGCTCGGCTCACCGAGGCCACCTGGAAGGAGTTATTAGTGCCTCTGTGGTCCAGGTCGTGGCACATGCAGGAGATGAAGAGGGCAAAGATCTCGATGTCCCTGGCGGGGGGAAAGGAGGGAAACTGAGGCAGGCAGGAGGGCAGGGAGCACCCTGGTGGGGCCGGGGGGATGGGGACAGGGACAGGGATGGTGCCTGGCCTTACTCCAGGTAGTTGACCAGCTCCAGGTTCTTGTAGAGCAAGTAGCAGAAGTGGGAGACGGAGAAGGCATGCATCCAGTTGTGGTAGGGGGGGTCGCGGTAGCCCTTCTTCACCATCAGGCAGAACCTGGCGGGGGTGACGGGGACATGAGTAGGGGGGTTTTGCCCCTCCGGGGACCCCCACTTACCCAGGGGTCCCATAGGTGACCATGGGGACAGGGACGGGGACCCACCTGGTGAGCGTCTGGCGGTCCATCTTGTAGTTGTTGATGAAGTTCATGTCCTGCAGCATGCTCAGGATGGCCTGCGGAGGGGACAGGGTGGGTGGCAGGGGGGTGACAATGCCCAGCAGGGTCCTCCCTGTGCCACCCCTGCCTGGGTGATGCTCGGGGTGCAGCCACGTCCCCCCATCCTAGCCCCCCACCACCCTGGGGTTGGGGTAGACAACCTGACCGAGGGCAGGTAGGGGACAGTCGCAGCTGGGGACCGTCCCCGTCATCCTCACCATGGAGGTGTCGTCCTCGGGCAGCGAGCGCGGGGTGTAGGTGAAGCTGGCGAAGTTGGGGTCGATGGTTGACACGGGCTGGATGCCCTCGCTCAGCAGCTTGGTGTACTCGTCGTCCGACACCTGCGGGAGCCATTGTCAGTGGCCCACGCTGTGACCAGGTTCCCAGTGTGTCCCCAAGCTGTCCCCTGGGCCACATCAGCTCCATGGAGAGCAGAGAGCCCCGGTTTGTCACCGCCACCCCACCGCGCCACCACCATGGGGTGGAGTGTGGGGGCACCATGCTGGCAGTGGGGGTGCCAGCTCATGTCCCTGTCCCTGTCCCTGTCACCGTCTCCGTGCCACCTCACCTTCATGTGGTACATCATCATCTCGTTGGCCAGGTGGCTGCGGTACTGCGCCTCGTTCACCTTCTTGTAGAGCAGCGACTGCGGGGCAGGATGGGGGTATGGGAGTGCCGGGGGTGGGCAGACCCCTCCCAAACCCTGAAACATCCCTGTTCCCCGTGTGTGCCCTCCCCATCCCATCCCATCCCATCCCATCCCATCCCCATCCCATGCCATCCCACCCCATCCCCTTCCCATCCCATCTCCATCTCCAACTCCATCTCCATCCCATCCCACCCCATCCCCGTCCCCATCCCAACCCCAATCCCATCCCACTCCATCCCCATCCCATCCCCATCCCCATCCTATCCCATCTCCATCCCATCCCCTTCTCCATCCCATCCCATCTCCATCCCGTCCCCATCTCCATCCCCATCCCATCCCTTCCTCATTCCCATCCCCATCCCACCCCCATCCCAATCCCCACCCTCATCCTCATCCCATCCCATCCCCATCCCATTGTATCCTATCCCATCCCCATCCCATCCCTATCCCATTGCATCCCATCCCATCCCTATTCCCCATCCCATTGCCACCACCACTTGTCCCCAAGGAACAGGGACCGCACACACGTCCCTCCGTCCCTCTGTGCTGTGGCCAGCTGTGGGGCAGAGCGGTGGGGTCCCCCTCGCCCCCCCACCCCGGGTTGGGCCCCCCGGGTGCATACGTGGGCGATGCTGATGCCGCAGTAGATGGAGAAGGCGGTGGCCAAGTCCTCGTCGAACTTGCTGAACCAGGGGCCGTTGATCTTGTTGACCAGCTCCGCCACCCCGATGACCTCTGGGAGCAGAGTTGGGGGGATAGGGGACAGGATCAGGCCCCTGTGCTGGGGACAGGATCGTGCCTATGTGCTGGGGACAGTGCTGTGTCTGTCCATGGGGGGACAGGAGCATGCCCAGGGACAGTGCTGTGCCTGTGTGCTGGGGACAGGATTGTGCCCATGTGCTGGGGACAGTGCTGTGCCCGTGTAGTGAGGGACAGGATCGTGCCCACGTGCTGGGGACAGCAGTGTGCCTGTGTGCTGGGGACCGGATGGTGCCCAGATGCTGGGGACAGGATTGTGCCCGTGTTCTACGGCCATACCACCCTGAGAACACCCCATCTCGTCTGATCTTGGAAGCTGTGATTCTGGGGACAGGGTCGTGCCCACATAACAGGGTCAGCATCGTGTCCATGGGACGGGGACAGGATTGTGCCCATGTACTGGGGACATCGCTGTGTCTGTCTGCAGTGGGACAGGATCACACCCAGGGACAGTGCTGTGCCCCTGTGCTGGGGACAGGATGGTGCCCACATGCTGGGGACAGTGCTGTGTCTGTCTGTGGGGGGACAGGATCGGGCCCAGGTGCCCAGAGACAGCGCTGTGCCCGTGTGCTGGGGACAGGATGGTGCCCAGATGCTGGGGACAGGATGGTGCCCACATGCTGGGGACAGTGCTGGGTCTGTCTGTGGGGGGACAGGATTGCGCCCAAGTGCCCAGGGACAATGCTGTGCCTGTGTGCTGGGGACAGGATGGTGCCCAGATGCTGGGGACAGGATTGTGCCCGTGTTCTGGGAACCGGATCGTGCCCACGTACTGGGGACATCGCTGTGTCTGCCTGCGGTGGGACAGGATCACACCCAGGGACAGTGCTGTGCCCCTGTGCTGGGGACAGGATGGTGCCCAGATGCTGGGGACAGTATCATGCCCATGTTCTGGGGACAGGATGGTGCCCACATGCTGGGGACAGTGCTGTGTCTGTCTGTGGGGGGACAGGATCGGGCCCAGGTGTCCAGGGACGGCGCTGTGCCCCTGTGCTGGGGATAGGATGGTGCCCAGATGCTGGGGACAGGATCGTGCCCACATGCTGGGGACAGTGCTGGGTCTGTCTGTGGGGGGACAGGATCGTGCCCAAGTGCCCAGGGACAATGCTGTGCCTGTGTGCTGGGGACAGGATGGTGCCCAGATGCTGGGGACAGGATTGTGCCCGTGTTCTGGGAACCGGATCATGCCCACGTACTGGGGACATCGTTGTGTCTGCCTGCGGTGGGACAGGATCACACCCAGGGACAGTGCTGTGCCCCTGTGCTGGGGACAGGATGGTGCCCAGATGCTGGGGACAGTATCATGCCCATGTTCTGGGGACAGGATCGTGCCCACGTGCTGGGGACAGTGCTGTGTCTGTCTGTGGGGGGACAGGATCGGGCCCAGGTGCCCAGGGACAGCGCTGTGCCCCTGTGCTGGGGACAGGATGGTGCCCAGATGCTGGGGACAGGATCGTGCCCATGTGCTGGGGACAGTGCTGGGTCTGTCTGTGGGGGGACAGGATTGCGCCCAAGTGCCCAGGGACAGCGCTGTGCCCCTGTGCTGGGGACAGGATGGTGCCCACGTGTTGGGGTCAGGATGGTGCCCGAGTACCAGGAACAGGCTTCCCGTCGGAAGCACACCAAGTTTTGGGACCCGGTGCCACCTCCACGCGCTGGGGGACGGCGTGGCCCCTTGGGTGACAACCCCGCGTCCCCTCACCCTGGCTCTCGTTCTTGATGGGGAAGCAGAGGATGTTGCGGGTGCGGAAGCCGGTGCTGTCGTCCACCCCGCGGTAGAAGAGCGGGTGGGAGTAGGCGTCCTTGATGTTCAGGATCTTGCCCGTGGTGGCCACATGGCCAGCGATGCCTTGGTCCGCGGGGATGCGGATCTCGTAGCTCTGGGGGTAAGAAAGGATGGGGGGGGCGGGGGGGGATGTCACCCCCATGTGTGTCATCCCCCCCCCCCCCCCCCACTTAGGATTCTCCCCCAAAAGTCCTTCCTCTGGCCCCCCCGCGCTCACCTCGTCGTCCACCACGCCGCCGTCGAAGACCTTGGCCACCAGCTCGTGGCTGAGGCGGTCCAGCAGGAAGACGGAGCAGCTGCAAGAGATGCCACCACCCCGCTCGCACCCACGGGGCTCCCACCACCCCCTCAGCACCCCCCCACCCCCGGTGCACACTTATGTGTCGCCGTGTCCCCCACCCACCCGCCCACGCCGGGGTCACCCACTCACATCTCGGCGTTGCTGAGGTTTCGGGCCTCGGTGATGATCTCCTGCAGCAGGACCGAGACGTCGTCTGGGGAAGGGGGGGGAAGAGGGTGAGGGACCCCCCCCCGCGACCGCCCGCCTGGGCTGCCCCACTCGTGCGATGAAAGCAGGGGGGGCTCAGCCGGCACCGCACGGCAAGGCGGGGGCGGGGGGGTGGGCACAACGGGCTGGGGAGCGCAGGGGGAGCGGGCTGCACGGAGCGTGGGCACGCGTGTGCAGGCGTGTGCGTAGGCACGTGTGCATCCACATGTGTGCCTGCGTGTGCAGGCATGCAGGCGTGTGTGTATGCACATGTGCGTGTGTGTGCAGGCGTGCATGTGTGTGTATGCACATGTACATGCGTGTGCGGGCATGTGTGTATTCACATGTGCATATATGTGCAGGCGTGCAGGCGCGTGTGTATGCACATGTGCAGGTGTGCGTCGTGTGTGCATGCATGTGCAGGCATGCAGGATTATATGCACATGTGCAGGCATGTGTATGTACTTGTGCATGCATGTGCAGGCATGCAGGCATGTGTCTATGCACATGTGTATGCGTGTGCAGGCGTGCATGTGTGTGTATGCACACGTGCATGCGTGTCCAGGTGTGCAGGCATGTGTATGCACATGTACATGTGTGTGCAGGCGTGGATGTGTGTGTATGCACATGTGCATGCATGTTCAGACGTGCATGTGTGTGCATGTGTATACAGGCATGCATGCGTGTGTATATACACATGTGCATGTGTGCGTGTGCATACACGTGTGTGCATGAATGTGCAGGCGTGCAGACATGTGTATGCACATGTACATGCATGTGCAGGCGTGCAGGCGTGTGTATGCACTTGTGCATGCGTGTCCAGGTGTGCAGGCATGTGTGTATGCACATGTGCATGTGTGTGCAGGCGTGCATGTGCATAAATGCACGTGCATGTGTGTGCAGGCGTGCACGTGTGTGCATGTGTGTGCAGGCGTGCGTGTGCATGCACGTGTGTGCATGCATCTGCAGGCATGCAGGCATGTGTATGCACATGTGCATTCATGTGCAGGCGTGCAGGCGTGTGTATGCACTTGTGCATGCATGTGCAGGCATGTGTGTATGCACGTGTGCATGCATGCACAGGCCTGCATGTGCATACACGTGTGTGCATGCATGTGCAGGCGTGCACATGTGTGCATGTGTGTGCAAGCATGCATGCATGTGTGTATACACTTGTGCATGTATGTGCAGGCGTGCGTGTGCATACACGTGTGTGCATGTGTGTGCAGACGTGCAGGCGTGTGTGTGTATGCACACATACATGCATGTGCAGGCGTGCATGTGTGCATATACACGTGTGCATATGTGTGCAGGTGTGTGTGTGCATGCACGTGTGTGCCTGTGTGTGCAGCCGTGCATGTGTGTGCAGGCGTGTGTGTATACACATGTACATGTGTTTGCAGGTGTGCATGTGCATACACGTGTGTGCGTGCGTGTGCAAGTGTGCAGGTGTGTGTGTATGCACACGTGCATGCATGTGCAGGCAGGCACGCAGGTGTGCGCATGCACATGTGCACATGTGTGCAGGCGTGTGTGCATACAAATGTGTGCACGTGCGCCTGCACATGTGTGCATGTGTGTGTGTGCACGCGTGTGTGGGTGCATGTGTGTGCCTGTGCATGTGTGTGTTCATGCGCACGTGTGTGTGTGTATGCATGTGTGTGCATGTGCCTGCATGTGTGCATCTGCGCATGTGCATGCGTTTCGGGGGGGGGGGGTGGTGTGTCTGCATGTGCGTGCGCATGCATGTGCATGTGTGCATATGTGCATGCGTGCACATGGAGCAGTGACGCCGCTTGTGTAAGCAGGGCCACAGCACACGCGGCGCAGCAGGGTGCTTGTGTGTGGTGCACGGCAGCTGCGCGGCGGGGGTGTGTGCAGCAGTGCGTGTGCTCCTGCAGCAGCGTGCGTGTGTGCTCGGCTGTGCAGGGGTGCACGTGTGTGTGTGTGTGTCTGCAGGGGTGCATGCGCGTGCGCAGCAACGCAGGCTTGCCCGCAGCACTGCGTGTGCATGTAGCAGAATGTGTGCAGCACTGCGTGTGTGTGCGCAGCTGCGTGTGCGTGCAGCTGTGTGTGTGCGTGCACGCAGCAGCGCGTACCTGTGTGCAGCAATGTGTGTGCAGCACTGCATGCCTGCAGCAGTGCATACATGCGTGCAGCCGTGCATGTTGTGCGTGCAGCCGTGCATGTATGCAGCAGTGCGCACATGCCTGCAGCAGCGTGTGTGCACACAGCAGTACAGGCATGCAGCAGTGCATGCACATGTGCAGCAGTGTGTGTGCCTGCAGCAGTGCATGCATGCAGCCATGAGTGCATGCATGCAGGAACGGGTACATGTGTGCAGCGGTGTGTGCATGCAGGCAGCAGTATGTGCGTGCCTGCAGCAGTGCGTGCCTGCCGCAGTGTGTACATGTGCGCAGCAGTGTGTGCACGCCTGCAGCAGTACGTAGGTGCAGCAATGAGTGCATGCGTGCAGCAGTGCCCGCATGCAGCAGTGCATGCACACGTGCAGCAGCGTGTGTGCCTGCAGCAGCGCAGGCATGCAGCCGTGAGTTCATGCAGGCAGGAATGGGTACATGCATGTAGCAGTGTGTCTGTGCCTGCAGCAGCGCGTGTGCATGCAGCAGTACATGCATGCAGCAGTGCGTGCGTGCATGCAGGAATGGGCGCGTGCGTGCAGCAAATGCATGTGCGCCCACAGCGTTACGCGCACGGCAGCGCAGGGGACAAGGTCCCCACGGGCTGGGGACCCCCCTGCCACCGTTCCCCGGGGCTGCGCATGGCGGGGTCCGTCCCCCACCCAGGCCACGGGCGCTGCCTGCAGCGGCCACCTACCCAAGTGCGTGAAGAGGTTCTTCGCCACCTGCAGCAGGGCCTGGGGGGGACAGAGGGGGACGCCGTCAGTCACGGGGGGGGGGGACCACGCGCACGTGCGTGCCCCGGCGTGACGCGGGCGCTCACCTGGCACTCGCACTTCAGCTTCTGCTCCTTCTGGAAGGCCAAGGTGCTGGTGAGCACCGTGGAGGTGTAGCAGAAGCAGTGCTGGATCTTGTGCTCGTCCGCCTCCGTGTAGCTGGGGCGGGGGGGGACACGACGACATGACCCCACGGCAGGGGGGGACATGACACCTCTCAGTCCCCCGTCCCCGCTGGTCCCCACGCCACGCCTGCCCCCCGCTTTCACCGCGATGGAGATGCTCCATCACCCCCAAAGGCAGCCCCAACGTGGGGCAGAGGGGAAGGGGGTGGGGGACAGATCCGGTGTGTCTGTCCCCCGCCCCGAAGCAAAGCCACTCCTCACCTGTCCCCGCTCAGCTTGTTGAAGGCGCAGGCCAGTGCCACCACCTGGGAGGTGGCCCGGCTGATGACGGGGACGCAGAGCATGGAGGTGACCTCGCAGCCCAACATGCTGCTCAGCTGCTTGTGCTCCTCCTGCGGGGGCGGGGGGGCGAGATTGGGCAGGATTTTACCTCCAACAGCATCCCCCCCCCCCCACCGGGAGGCCCCGTGGGACACCGAGGAGGGGGGACAGCATGTCCCCGGGTGCAGGGAGGAGGGGACGGTCCCCATCCAAGGCTGGTACCCACCTCGCTGATGTCCTTCAAGGTGATGGACTTCTTGTCCTCCACCACCTGTCCCAGGCGCCCGAAGGTGAGCTGCGGGTGGAGGGGACGGGTGAGCCCGTGGGGACCTGCTGCCCACCCCCCCATCCAGTGTGTCCCCCCTCCCCGGGCACCCCCCCACCCCGCGCTCACCGAAAAGCTGATCTCCTCCTCGAGGACGCGGTCCCCCACCACCTGGAAGAGATGGAAGGGGGGGGTGAGCTGCCATGGGATGGCGGCCGAGCCCCCTGGGGGGTGTGCAACGGGACCCACTGGCCCCAACGGGGGGGGGGGGGGGTCGGGGTGGGGGGGATCAGCCCAGTGGCACCCACCTGGCAGAAGAGCTGGTGGTTGTCCTCGGAGACGAGCAGGAGGCAGCAGCAGAGCGACTGGGTCTCCTGCTTCAGCTGGGGGGGTGAGGATGGGGGTCAGCACCTCAGCCTGCCCCGACCCCCGCCAGGGACCCCTCCTCCGCGTCCCCCTGCCCAGGGCACCCCCACATGTGCACCAGGCGGCCCCCTAAACTTCTTCCCTGGGGCTGATCGGGTTCACTCTGGAGACTATTGATGGCGAGGGCAAGGGCAAGGCTGTTCCCTCTGGACACTACTGATGGCGAGAGCAAAGCTGTTCACTCTGGACACTACTGATGGCAGAGGCAAGGCTGTTCACTCTGGAGACTACTGAGGGTTGTGTACAGGACGCTAGGGAACAGGAGGGGGACCCATAGGTTCCCCCTCAGCGTTTGTGTGGCTACGGTGGCACTGTTAACTCTGGCGACTACTGATGGTTAGGACAAGGCTGTTCACCCTGGTCACCACTGATGGCTGCGCAGCTGATGCTTGAGGCTTTTCTTTACTTTGGGGGATTGTCTTCTTTTTTTGGGAAATAAAACGGGGTTCCCTGGTGTGTCCTGGAGCTGGGGGTGAGGGGGGGTGACGTGGGGGTGGGGGGGCGACTACTCACATAGTTGACGACCTTGAGCTGGAGCGAGGCGGCATCCAGGTCGTACAGCTCACCTGCGCGAGGGGCGAGAGCGGCGTGAGGGGCTCAGCCCCCCGGCTTCACCCTGCCCGTGTGTCCCCCCCGGTGTGTGTGTGTCCCCCTGCCAGCCTCACCGCAGAGCTGCAGGATCTTGCAGTCCAGGTCGCTGTAGCCGCTGTCGGGCGCCTTCTCGGGCTTGGCCAGGGAGTTCTGGGAGGAGCTGGTGGAGAGGCTGACCTGGGGCCAGGGCTGCAGCTTCTGCAGGGCTTGCAGGCGCCGGTACGCCACCAGGGTCTGCGAGGGACAAGGGACAGGAGGGATGGGGGACGGGGGTGGCAGGTCCCCCAGGTGGCAGGTCCCACGGCTGACCCAGGGTCACTCACGTGTCTCTCCAGCGCACGCAGGTTCTGCTCGTCCGAGTCACTCAGCTGGCCACAGTGTACCTGGGGGGGGGCTGTGGCATGAGGACCCCAGTGTCCAGGCCCTGTCCCTGTCCCCCAGAGCCTGGCACATGTCCCCACACTCACCAGGATGACGCACACCACGGCCCCGCTGTCCTTGTCCACCAGTGGGATGATGAGCACTGCAAGCCAGAGAGGGTTGATCCCGAGTGGGCACCGGGGAAACGCCGGGCTGTGACACTGAGCCCTCGGGGTCCATGTCCCCACCGTGTCCCCATGTGTCACCCACCCACCCACCTGGCCATCCATCCATCCTCCTATCCATAGAATCACAGAAGGGTTTGGGTGGGAAGGGACCTTTAAAGGCATCTAGTCCAACTTCTGCCCTGGGCAGGGACATCTTCAACTAGACCAGGTTGCTCAGAGCCCCATCCAACCCGGCCTGGAGTGTTTCCAGGGATGGGGCATCTCCCACCTCTCTGGGCAACCTGGACATCCATCCACTCACCCATCCATCCATCCATCCATCCATCCATCCATCCATCCATCCATCCATCCATCCATCTCCATGCCTACTTGTCTCCCAGGGACCCCTCAGTCCCAATATACCCCTGTCCCTCACCTCTCCATCCTGCTTCCATCCAGCTGTATGTGCACCCATCCACCCACCTGCATGCCATCTTGTCCCGTCCACCCACCCATCAGTCCGCCCACCCACCCACATACTGACTCTCCTGCCCATCTACCCACCCACCCATCCACCAAGACCCACCACCAACTCTCCAATCCATCCATTCACTCACCCACCCACCTACCAACTCTCACGCCCATCAACCAGCTCACCCATCAGCCGATCACCCACCCACCAAGCCATCCATCTACCCGCCCAAACATCCACCCACCCACCAACCCATCCACCTACTAGCCCATCCATCCACCCAGCCACCCACCCGTCCGTCCGTCCGTCCGTCCGTCCGTCCGTCCATCCATCCATCCATCCATCCATCCATCCACTGACCCACCCACCAACCCATCCATCTATGCACCCATCCATCTACCCACCCGTCCATCTACCCACTCATCCACCCACCAACCCATCCATCCACTCATCCAGCCACCCACCAATCCATCCATCCATCCATCCATCCATCCATCCATCCATCCATCCATCCATCCATCCATCCACCTACACACTCACCCACCCATCCACCCACCAATCCATCCACCCACCAACCCATTCACCCACCAACCCATCCATCCATCCAACCATCCATCCATCCATCCACCCGCCCACCCACCCACCCATCCATCCATCCACCCACCCATCCACCCACCCACCCACCCACCAACCCACCCACCAACCCATCCATCTACCCACCCAGCCAGCCACCCAGCCACCCACCTCCCAACCCATCCATCCATCCATCCATCCATCCATCCATCCATCCATCCATCCATCCACACACTCACCCACCCACCCACCAACCCATCCATCCACCCACCCATCCACCCACCCACCCACCCACCAACCCACCCACCAACCCATCCATCTACCCACCCAGCCAGCCACCCAGCCACCCACCTCCCAGCCCATCCATCCATCCATCCATCCATCCATCCATCCATCCATCCATCCATCCACACACTCACCCACACATCCACCCACCCACCAACCCATCCATCCATTCATCCACTTACCCATCCGTCCGTCCATCCATCCATCCATCCATCCGTCCATCCATCCATCCACCCACCCACCCACCCACCCACCCATCCACCCATCCATCCATCCACTTACCCATCCGTCTGTCCATCCATCCATCCATCCACCCACCCATCCATCTACCCACCCATCCATCCACCCACCCATCCATCTACCCACCCATCCATACACACACCCACCAACCCACTCACCCACGCACCCCTTCACTTACCCACCATCTACCCCCCCATCTACCCACTCCTTCACCCACCCACCCACTCACCCACCCACCCATCCACGCCTAAGCCCACCCAATCTCCCACGCACCCACCCACGCACCCACCCACCCATATTGCCTCCCCCCACCCCATTATTCCCCCCCCAGCCCCACCTTGCGTGCCGGGGGCCAGGGGTGCTGCCAGGGGCCCCAGCTGCCGACCAGGGAGCTCAGCGGGGGGCAGCCCCCCGCATTCCAGCCGCTTCTGCCTCCGCACCGCATCCCTGCGGGGACAGGGATGGGGACAGGGACACCCTGAGCCACCACCCCGGGGGAGGACACCAACAGCCCCCCGGGCAGGGGAATCCCCCCGGGGAAGGGGACCTGCATGCTCGGGGAGGGACAGGCCACCAGGACTGCGCAGCACATGTGGGAAAGGATGAGGATGAGGATGGAGATGGAGATGATGGAGATGATGGAGATGGAGATGGATACAGGAAAGGGAAAGGGGATGAGGATGGGGACAGGGATGGGAATGGAATGAGGATGGGATGGGGGACAGGGATGGGAATGGAGATGAGGATGAGGATGGAGGTGGGGATGGGGAAGAGAAAAAGGATGGGGATGGGATGAGGATGGAGATGGAGATGGAGATGGGGAAGGGACAGGGGAGGGGATGGGGATGGGGATGGGGATGAGGATGGACATGAGGAGGGGAAAAGGGATGGGGATAGGGACAGAATGAGGATGGAGACAGGATGAGGAGGAGGAGGAGCAGGCTGAGGATGGAGATGAGGATGGGGAAGGAGAAGAGGACGAGGATGGGGACAGGGATGGGGACGAGGATGGAAGAGGATGAGGATGGGGATGAGAGTGGAGCCACCAGCCATGTCCCCTGGGAAACCTCACGCCCGCCGCGCACACGCGTGTGCGTGCATCCACACCAGGCCACAGGCGTGTGCACACACGGCGGGGCGCGGGGGGGGGGGGCAGGCTCACCTGAGCTTCCCCTCGGACGGCAGCTCGTGGGGGGGGTCGTCGCAGATCAGCCGGGTGTCCCCGTCCAGCAGGTAGATGTAGACGTGCTCCTGGAGGGGGACGGGCAGCGCTGAGGGATGGCGACACCCCGGGACCCCCCAGACCCCCCCCAGACTCCCCTGGATCCCCCCCCCCGCCCCCCGGCTCTGCAGGGAGCGGGGAGGTGCTGCGTGCCTCACTTTCCCCAGGTGCGGGGGGGCTTTGCTGGGCAAGAGACGCGGCACCCCACGCACGAAGACATGCGCACAGGCACACGGGTATGTACGCACAGGTACACCCCCACGCATCCGCACGCGTACGCACCCACACGTAAACACACATGCACACCCACCCATGTGCAAAAACACACGTACACAGCCACACGTGTGTGTAAACACACGTACACACACATAAACACACGTACACACCCACACGTGTGTGTAAACACACGTACACACCCACACATAAACACACGTACACACCCACACGTGTGTGTAAACACACGTACACACCCACACATAAACACACGTACACACCCACACGTGTGTGTAAACACACGTACACACTCACACATAAACACATGTACACACACACGTATGTAAACACATGTACACACTCACACATAAACACACGTACACACACACATGTGTGTAAACACAAATGCACACCCACCCATGTACAAAACCACACGTACACACCCACGCATGTGTGTAAACACATGTACACACTCACACAGACACACGTACACAGCCACACGTGTATGTAAACACATGTACATCCCCACACATCAACACGCGTACACACCCACACAGGTGCAAAAACACACGTATGCAGTCACATGTGCATAAACACATGGACACACCCACACATGTATGTAAACAACACATACACACTCACACGTGCATAAACACACGTGCACACCCACACATACGTAAACACACATACACACCCACACATGTACATAAAGACATGTACACACTCACACATGTGCATAAACACACGTACACACCCACACATGCATAAACACATGTACACAGTCACACATAAACACACATACACACCCACACATGTATGTAAACACATGTACACAGTCACACATAAACACACATACACACCCACACATGTGCAAAACACATGTAGACACTCACACATAGACACACGTACACACCCACACATGTATGTAAACGCACGTATGCAGTCACATGTGCATAAACACACGTACACACCCACACATGTACGTAAAGACATGCACACAGTCACACATGTGCATAAACACACGTACACACCCACACATAAACACATGTACACACCCACATATGTGTATAATCACACATGCACACCCACACATGTATGTAAACACATGTACACACCCACACATAAACACACATACACACCCACACATGTATGTAAACACATGTACACACCCACACATAAACACACGTACTCTCCCACACATGTGCGTAAACACATGTACACACCCACACATGTATGTAAACACATGTACACACCCTCACATAAACACACGTACGCACCCACACATGTGCATAAACACACGTACACACCCACACATGTATGTAAACACATGTACACACCCACACATAAACACACGTACGCACCCACACATGTGCATAAACACACGTACACACCCACACATGTATGTAAACACATGTACACACCCACACATAAACACACGTACGCACCCACACATGTGCATAAACACACGTACACACCCACACATGTATGTAAACACATGTACACACCCACACATAAACACACGTACACTCCCACACATGTACGTAAACACATGTACACACCCACACATAAACACACGTACACACTCACACATGTATGTAAACACATGTACACACCCACACATAAACACACGTACACACCCACACGTATGTAAACACAAATGCACACCCACCCATGTACAAAACCACACATACACACCCACGCATGTGTGTAAACACGTGTACACACTCACACAGACACACGTACACAGCCACACGTGTATGTAAACACATGTACATCCCCACACATCAACACGCGTACACACCCACACAGGTGCAAAAACACACGTATGCAGTCACATGTGCATAAACACATGGACACACCCACACATGTATGTAAACAACACATACACACTCACACGTGCATCAACACACGTGCACACCCACACATACGTAAACACACATACACACCCACACATGTACATAAAGATATGTACACACTCACACATGTGCATAAACACACGTACACACCCACACATGTATGTAAACACATGTACACAGTCACACATAAACACACATACACACCCACACATGTGCAAAACACATGTACACACTCACACATAGACACACGTACACACCCACACATGTATGTAAACGCACGTATGCAGTCACATGTGCATAAACACACGTACACACCCACACATGTACGTAAAGACATGCACACAGTCACACATGTGCATAAACACACATACACACCCACACATAAACACATGTACACACCCACGTATGTGTATAATCACACATGCACACCCACACATGTATGTAAACACATGTAAATACCCACATATAAACACACGTACACACTCACACATGCATAAACACACGTACACACCCACGCATGTATGTAACCCATGTAAACACACGTACACACCCACACATGTATGTAAACATAGGTACATACCCACACATAAAGACACGGACGCACCACCCCACATGTACATAAAAACACACACACAGCCACACATGTATGTAAACACATGTACACCCCCACGTATAAACACACGTACACACTCGCGCCTGTGCATCCACACACGCACATACCACACACGCACATAAACACATGCGCACACCCACCCAGGCACGTGAACAGGCGCACACAGGCACACGTGTGCAGGAACGCATGCGCACACAAGCACATAGGCACACACATGTACCTAAACACTGGCGCACCCCCACACATGTATGTAAACACATGTACACACCCACACATAAACACACATACGCGCCCACACATGTGCATAAACACACGTACACACCCACACATGTATGTAAACACATGTACACACCCACACATACACACACGTACACACACACATGTACGTAAACACATGTACACAGTCACTTGTGTGCATAAACACACATACACACCCACACATGTACGTAAACACATGTACACACCCACACATGTATGTAAACACATGTACACACACACATAAACACATGTACACACCCACACATGTACGTAAACACATGTACACACCCACACATAAGCACACGTACGCACCCACACATGTACAAAACCACATGTACACACACACATAAACACATGTACACACTCACACATGTATGTAAACACATGTACACACACACATAAACACACATACACACCCACACATGTATGTAAACACATGTACACACCCACACATAAACACACATACGCACCCACACATGTACAAAACCACATGTACACACCCACACATGTATGTAAACACATGTACACACACATAAACACACATACACACCCACACATGTATGTAAAACACATGTACACACCCACACATGTATGTAAACACATGAACACACCCACACATAAACACACATACCCACACATGTGCATAAACACATGTACACACCCACACATGTATGTAACCACATGTACACACTCACACATACACACATACACACACACACTTACGTAAACAACACCCGTACGCATCCACACATGTGCGTAAACACACGTGCACACCCACACGTGTACACAATCCCGCACACGACCGCGCACCTGCACGTACGCGGACACAGACACGAACACCGACCCTCACGCACACGCTCCGGGGTCACCAGCACCCCAGGGCCACCACCGGCACCAGCATCACCAGCACCCTGGGGCCACCACCAGCACCAGGGTCACCGGCGCTGCAGGGCCACCACTGGCATCAAGGTCACCAGCAGCCCAGGGCCACCACCAGCACCAGGGTCATTAGCACACCAGGGCCACCACCAGCACCCTGGGGCCACCAGCACCCCAGGGCCACCACCAGCACCAAGGCCACCACTGGCAGCACAGTCACCAGCAGCACCAGGATGACCAGCACCCCAGGGCCACCACTGGTACCAGGGTCACTAGCACCCCAGGGCCACCACCAGCACCCCAGGGCCACCACCAGCACCAAGGCCACCACTGGTAGCACAGTCACCACCAGCACCAGGATCACCAGCACCCCAGGGCCACCACTGGTACCAGGGTCACCACTGGTACCAGAGCCACCAGCACACCAGGGCCACCAGCATCCTGGGGCCACCACCAGCACCAGGGCCACCACTGGTACCAGGTTCACCAGCACACCAGGGTCACCAGGACACCAGGGCCACCACAGGCACCAGGGCCACAACTGGTGCCAGGGTCACCAGCACCCCAGGGTCACCGCTAGTACCAAGGTCACCAGCAGCACCTAGACCACCAGCACCCCAGGGCCACCACTGGCACCAGGGCCACCACTGGCGCTCCGGGGCCACCACTGGTACCAAGGTCACCAGCACCCCGGGGGCCACAAGGACATTAAGGGTTCCACAGCTCCTGGCAAGGAGGCGGCCAGTGACACTCAACCCAAGAGCGATGTCACACGGGGCATTGGTGGCCGGTGACACGTGGCCCATATGTGGGAGGACATGGAGGTGGGCCGGGTGGGGGGGAGGAGGGGACATTCCCCCTCCCCCCCGCCCTGAGCTCAACCTTGGTACAAGCCACCAGCGAGTCCCCCGCGTGGTCCCCACCTACCGCAGCGGGCAGCAGGGCCAGCAGGCCATGGCGGAGGGCATCCCGTAGCCCGGCGGCATCGATGGCGGCCCCTAGGCTCAGCAGGGCATCCTGGGGAGAGAGCAAAGGGGTCAGGGGACCGTCCCGCGTCACCTCCCCCGGTCACCCGGCCACCCCCCCGCAGCACCGCGCCCACAGCCCGTCTGGGCTCAGAATGTCCCTTTTTGGTCAATGGCTGTCGGGGAGTGGGGGGGGGGCGCTGGGCATACTGGGAGCACTGGGATGGAGAGCCGGCACCAGCGGGGTGGCGTCCCCAAGGACACCTGGGCTTGCAGGGACATGGCCCCGAAGCCACACGTGGGGACGCACAATCCTGCGCTAGCCACACCAGTGGCTGCGCTAGCCACGCCAACATCCGCATAAGCCACGGCAACATCCGCGTAAGCCACGCCAGTGCCTGCACCAGGCAGCCAAACACCGTGCCAGCAACTGCACTAGCCCAGCTACCAACAGCGCTAGCCACGCCAATGCCCGCACTAGCCAAGCCACTGCCAGTGCTAAGCCACACCAATGCCTGCACTAGCAAAGCCACCCCCGGCTCTAGTTCCACCAACACCTGCACTAGCCACACCAATGCCTGCACTAGCCATGCCACCCCAGTGCTGGCCACACCAATGCCTGCACTAGCCACATCAATGCCTGCACCAGCCACATCAATGCCTGCACCAGCCACGCCACCCCCAGCACTAGCTCCACCAATACTTGCACTAGCCATGATAATACCTGCATTAGCCATGCCAGCATCTGCACTAGCCACACCAGCACCTGTGCTAGCCACATCAATGCCTGTACCAGCCACAGCACCTCCAGCACTAGCTCCACCAGTACCTGCACTAGCCACGCTAATACCTGTCTTAGCCGTGCCAGCATCTGCACAAGCCACGCCACCCCCAGTGCTAGCCAGACCGACACCTATGCTAGTGTCATGGTCAGGACAGCTAGCCAGACCACCCCCAGTGCTAGCCACACCAATGCCTGCACTAGCCAAGCCACTGCCAGCACTAGCCATGCCAGTGCCTGCATTAGCCACACCACCCCCAATGCTATCCATGCCATATACCTGCACTAGCCATGCCAGCCCCAGTGATAGTCATGCCAATACCTGCACTAGCCATGCCAATACCTGCGCTAGCCATGCCACCACCTGCAAAAGCCACACAAACACAGGCGCTAGCCATGTCAATGCTTGCACTAGGCATGCTACCTCCAGTGCTAGCCACGGCAATGACTGCGCTAGCCTGCCACCCTCAGGACTAACCATGCCAACGCCTGCGCTAGTCATACCAATGCCTGCACTAGCCATGTCAATGCCTGCACTAGCCACGCCAGCACCCGCAAAAGCCACATCAACATGTGTACTAGCCATGTGAATGCCTGCACTAGCCATGTCAATGCCTGCACTAGCCATGCCTATGTCTGTGCTAGCCACAACCACCACACTAGCCATGCCACCTCTAGCGCTAGCCACACCAACGCCTGCAACTAACCATGTCAGTGCCTGCTCTAGCCATGCCATCTCCAGCGCTAGCCACACCAATACCTGCACTAGCCATGCCTATGTCTGTACTAGCCATGTCAATGCCTGCACTAGCCATGCCAGTACTTGCACTAGCTACATCAATACCTGTGCTAGCCACGTCAATGCCTGCACTAGCTACGCCACTCCCAGTGCTAGCCACGCCATTGCCTGTACTAGCCACGCCGACACCTCGTCTCCGACGGGGCAGGCAGGGCTTGGGACAGGCAGGGCAGGCAGGGCAGGGAAGGAAGGCAGGGCTCAGTGCAGGCAGGGCAGGCAGGGTGAGCAGGGCAGGCAGTGAAAGGCAGGCAGGGCAGGCAGGGTGGGTAAGGCAGGCAGCACAGGCAGGGCAGGCAGGGCCTAGGGCAGGCAGGGCAGGCAGCACAGGCAGGGCAGGCAGGGCAGGCAGGGCAGGCAGGACCCAGCGCAGGCAGGGTGGGCAGGGCAGGCAACCTAGGAAGGGCAGGCAGGGCTCCATGCAGGCAGGGCCCAGTGCAGGCAGGGCAGGCAGGGCAGGCAGCGCAGGCAGGGCCCAGTGCAGGCAGGGCAGGCAGGTCTGGCACAGCAGGCAGGGCAGGCAGGGCAGGCAGCGCAGGCAGGGCAGCAAACCTGGCTCCCCTCCCCTTAAATATTCGAGTCGGTGCCGGTTCCTTTGCATTAATACACGGGGGCCACCCCGGACCTGTCCCCGCTCCCCACCCCACGCCCCCCCTGGGCACCCAGAGGGTGCAGGGGCCGGGGGGGGGGGGCACCCTGGGTCTGCCGCAGGGTGCCAGGCGAGCCGTGGCCACCGCCGTGGCTCCCGCCAGCCGCCCCCCCCCGCCCAGGGAGCCCCGCGGGCAGGAGGATTCCTGCCGTTCCCCTGCCAGCGCCGCCATAAATCCCCCGGGAGAAAGCTCGCAGGCGCCCGACGTCGGCTCGCTGCCGACGACCATCCCCGGTGCCACGGCGGGGACCCTGCGGGGACCGTCCCCAAGCCGGTGGCAGCCCCTCGGCCGGGGCCGGCGGCGAGGGCGCTTCCAGCTGAAGACATGGGCACTGGTTTTATTCCAACAGGGCCGCATCTCCAGTCGCTTACTCACACTGGAGACACATGCACTGTAGAATACAGCCAGGCCTCGGCCGGGTGGCCGTCCTGCCGTCCCTCTGTCCCTCCGGTCCCTCCGCGGGGGCTCGGCATCCCCGCCGTGTGCTGAGGAGGAGACGGGGCAGAGCCCGAGCGGGACGCCCACCCCCCCACCCCGGGGCTGTTGGGAGCATCGAATGGCGGCGGCACGCTGGGCGCGGGGACGGACAGGTGGCAGCTGGAGGCGGGTGATGGGTGTAATGGGGCTGGGAATTCGGGTCCGTCCCCGGAGCGGGTGGAAAAAGCTGCAGGAGCTAAAAAAAACCCAGCCCCACGCTGAGGAGAGAGCGGCGGAGGCAGGCGGCGGGGCGCGGCTGCACGGGAGGGCATCCCGCTCATCCCACCCATCCTGCTTGTCCCACTCATCCCACTCATCCCGCTTGTCCCACTCATCCCGCTTGTCCCACTCATCCCACTAATCCCACTCATCCCACTCATCCTGCTCATCCCAGTTGTTCCACTCATCCCCCTCATCGCCCTGTCCCACTCATCCCATTCATCCCACTCATCCCACTCCACTCGTTTGTCCCGCTCATCCCACTCGTCCCTCTCATGTCACTCATCCCACTTGATCCATTCATCCCACTCATCCTGCTCATCCCACTCAACCCACTCCTCCGTCTATCCCACTCATCCTGTTCATTCCACTCATCTCGCTATCCCACTCATCCTGCTCATCCCACTTGTCCCCCTCATCCCCCTCATCCCACTAATCCCAATCATCCCTGTATCCCACTCAGCCCATTCATTCCACTCATCCCGTTATCCCACTCAACCTGCTGATCCCACTCGTCATGCTTGTCCCACTCATCCTGCTTATCCTGCTCATGTCACTCATCCTGCTTGTCCCACTCATCTCCCTCATCCCACTCATCCCAATCATCCCTCTCATCCCACTCAACCCACTCATCCCATTCATCCCACTCATCCCACTCCACTCATTTGTCCCGCTCATCCCACTCGTCCCTCTCATGCCACTCATCCCACTTGATCCATTCATCCCGCTCATCCCACCCATCCCCCTTGATCCACTTATCCCACTTATCCCACTCATCTTGCTCAACCTGCTCATCCCCCTCATCCCTCTATCCCACTCATCCCGTTCATCCCACTTATCTCACTATCCCACTCATCCTGCTCGTCCCACTCATCTCGCTCATCCCCTTCATCCTGCTCATCCCACTCGACCCATTCATCCCACTCATCCCCCTCGTCCCTCTATCCCCCTCATCCCCCTCATCCCACTCAACCCACTCATTGTGCCCATCCCACTCCCATACCAACTTCCCCCTGCCATGCCGGCAGTATTCCCGGTTGCTTATCCCGGGATGCCATAGCCGCGGCCGCGCTCTGTACCCTCCCGTGCGCATCCCATGGGACGCTGGGCTGGGAGCCCTGGGCACGGAGCCCACGGGCCACCCGCCCCCCTCCCGGTTTTAGCCATAAATAGCCTTTCCCGAGGCCCCGCTGGGGCCCCGCTGTCAGCTCTGTTTATGGCTTTTATTTAATGACCCCCCCTCGGGAGCTGGAGCGGCGCCCGGGACACTGGGAGAGCCAGGAGCCACGGGGTGGGGGGGGGGGGGCTCCCCTAATTCCTGCTGGGGAAGAGGGATGTGGGTGATGTGCCGGGTCCCCGCGTTCGCCGGGGGGGTGACGAGCATCCTGGGGCCACCGTGCAAAGGGGTTGGGGGGGGGGGCACGGAACCCCCCCCAGAAGCCCCCTTCCTGCCCCATCCGCAGCGGGATGCTCTGGCACCCGACGATGAGACGGGGCCACCGGCCACCCCGTCCCTGTCCCCGGGGATGTCACCCATCCGCAGCGGGTGGCAGGGTGCGGGTGGCACCTCCCGGTACCCATCGGGATGCGGGGGGACATAGGACACGGCGCTGGGTGTCACTGACAACGCCGGGAGCTGAGGGCGCTGCTCCTGAAGAGCAGGATAGAGGAGGGGAGCAGTGCCATGTCCCTGTCCCTGTCCCTGTCCCCCTCCCTGTCCCTCTCCCTGTCCCTTTTGCTCTCCCTCTCCCTGTCCCCCTCCCTGTCATCCCTGTCCCTCTCTCTGTCCCTGTGCTGGTCCTCGTGCTCAGACAGCATCCGTGGCCCCATGGGACCGTCACCCTGGGACCAAGTGTCCCCTGGGAGGATGGGGACACCGGCCTCTGCGTCGGGACTGGGTGACACATGCCACACTGTCCCCATGGGACCAGGGCTGGCACATGCCGGAGCCGTTATCTGCCTCAAATATTTCCCACCGGAGCCGCCGGGGTGATTAATGAATCAGCTCATTAGAGGAAGCAATTTGTCTTCGGCCCCCTCCCCTCCACGAGCCAGGGCACGGCGAGGCCCCGCACGGCACAAAAACCTTCGGAAAACCCAAAAACCTTCGGAATGCACAAAAACCTTCGGAAAGCCAAACCTCACGGTGGCCCTGCCCTCTTCCCCGTGGAAAATTGCACCTTTTTATTCCCCCCCCCATTTTTTCCCCCACTTTTTTCCTTCCAGAGAGCAGCGGCAGCATCCCCCCCACGCCAGGCTCCGACAGACCCCGCTGGGATGGAAAACCATCTTTTCCAGCGGAGGGAATTCACCTGCAGCAAAAGTGAGGTGGGTTTGGGGTTTTTTTTTCCCAGGGAGGGAGGGGGTTTCTGGGACAGATCCGTCCCCATGCTCAGCCCCGCCAGCCGCGGCAGCTGGGGCTGTCCCCCCCACCTCCCCCCCCAGCCCCAAACAACCCCCCCACACACGCCGGCAGCCTGTCTGGATGTTTATGGAATAGAGAAATCCCATCCTGGCCAGCTTCCTCTCCGGAAAGGCTCCTCTCACGCTTGCTGTGGGGAGGGAGGGGGGGACAGGTTGGGGACGGGGGTCCCGCTTCCCCGCCCCCCCCCCAGCACCCGCGCTCGCTGGGTCTCGCACCTCATGGCTTGGGGATAGAGACGGTTTTTCCCCCATGGGGGAGCTCAGGGGTGATGCTGCCCCATCCAGAGCCCCCCCAGCGTGAGGGGTATCCCCCCTGCTTCCGGAGCAGGCAGAGGCCGGATCCAAGGCAGCGAGGGTCCTGCTGGGATGGATGCTCAGCCCCCTGGAAGATGGGGTTCCTCTCGGGGGGCGGCGGGGGGGGGCACTCAGGCGCTTGGCAAGTGGAGTTAGCGCCCAAAGAGCTCAAATCCAGGACCTGCCGCCCACCAGGCTCGGCTCTAACCCGGGGGAAACCGAGGCACAGGAAGGGAGGCAGCCGTACGCGGCGCCTGGGAGCATCCTGCTGCCGGAGGGATGCGGAGCTGGGGTGCAGGGCGCCCCACCCTGCCTTGTAAAAGGGGGGGGACAACAAGGGCTGGGCGTCCTGCCCGGCTCCCAACCCGAGGACGGGGGTGCTGGGCTGAGGGAAACCAGACCCA
The DNA here is from genome assembly GCF_963924245.1 of Chroicocephalus ridibundus. Classification (NCBI taxonomy): domain Eukaryota; kingdom Metazoa; phylum Chordata; class Aves; order Charadriiformes; family Laridae; genus Chroicocephalus; species Chroicocephalus ridibundus. The sequence goes on from NC_086284.1 coordinate 9,702,135, forward strand.
CAGCCTGGCTGCACCCTGCCACGGCTGCGGGGGCACCCATGGGTGCTGGCCCTGAGGCGGGGCTGGGCTGGGGGCGGGGGGGGGGGGGGGGAATGCTGGCATCAGCCCAGGCTTCGGCAACAGCCCCTGCCCGCTGCGGGGCCGAGGAACCTCGAGGAAATGAATCATCTCCCAGCCCGCCTTCGCCCTAAAAACTCCAAGGAAATTATTTGACCGCCCGCCACCCTTGGAGCTCGGAGGCGTCCGGCTCCCCGCAAACCCTCCCAGCCCGGCTCCTGCCCCTCCCGCGGGATTTTATCCACCTGGGAACCGCGAGGGAAATGATCCCAATTAATTCTGTAAGTGGATTAGTGCGTTAATGCCAACCCCCCCCCTCCCCAGCCCCGGCGTGAGCGATCGCCTTGGGGATGAAGCCGGACATCGCTCCGTCTGGAAGGAGTTCATCCCCTGCCCTGAGCTGGGGCAGCCAAATCAAATCAGAGCATCCCAGATGCTGAGTACGCAGATCTCCGTGCCCACGGGCATCACTTCCCCCCCACCAACCCCCACCCCACCCCCCCAGTAGCCACCTCCCGCGGGTACCGTCCCCATCCCTGCCCCATGCCTTTGCCAAGCTGCTGGATTGGGATGCAAAGGGATGGGGATGCTTGAGAGCCCAGCGTACAGCGAGGCAGGGAGGGTCTAGGGCAGGGAAAAGCCCCCCCATCACCCCATTTATCACCTCTCCGGCAGCAGATGGGGTGAGAGATGTCAGCCCTGAAACCGGCAGACCCCCAGGGCAGCCAGGACCCCCCCGCCACCCCCCAGCCCCTCTCACACCACCCCCACTGCCTCTCCCAGGAGCACCTCTCAGTGCCCGGCTGGGGTTGTCACCCCACGGCGGTCCCACAGAGCCAGGGTTGGGGACCCGGCACCCTCCCACCTTGGGTTTGTCCCATGGGATGCATTTTTAGCCGGCGCTGGCTCGGCCACAGCCGCCAGCCTCTGGATCTTGTTCCGATCTCCCGTCTGACAGGCAAAAAGCAAATCGCATTTGTATTCCTGCCGCCCGCTCGCTGCCATCTGGGAGGCAGCCGGTCTCCCTGTGCCCGTTCCCGTGTCCCCAGCATGGGGACACCCGGCCGCTCGGGTCACCTTCCCTTGGCCAGGGCAGCCCCAGGGGCTCCCTGCCTGGCCCTAAACCTGCAGGCAGGGTCACAGTTCCCCCTCCCCAAGCCACAGCTTTGGCTTTCCCCATCACTTTCCCCTCTCCAGGGCACTTTCTCCTCTCTGCAGAGGAAGATGCTGGTCCAGGACCCCCTTTCTGCCCCCACCGATTGCCCCCAAGGTGCCCCCCAGGACATGGGGACAGACATCCCTGCTCTTGCCACCCCCTCCAGGGTGTAACGTCAGGGTGCCAACACCACGTCTGCACCCCAAGATGGGCACCCCCAGCTGCCGGGGGAGCAGCCGAGCCCTGTATCCCCCCCACCCCCAACAGGACCCCCAAGCTGAGCCCCAGCAGCCGGCGGCTGGAAGCAAACCCCCCTCCCCGGTGCCCGCGCCGCCCTGCCCAAGCATTTGCCGAGCAATCTGGCCGGGTATAAAAATATCCCCGAGCTGTGATTCATCCTCCTCTCCCGCCTCCCCCTCGCCTCCGGCAATACCGAGCCCCCCAGTCCTGCTCCCATCCCTGGGGGGGCTGCTCTCCTGTCACACACACACACACACACACACACACACACACACCCCTGCTCCGGCTGCACGGCCCCGTGCTCCGGCCGCGGTGGTTAAATATAGCCAAGCTCTGGCTGTGTGTTAGCAACGCCGAGCTGACAACACGCAGGCAGGGCCGGGCAGGAGCCCTGCGCAGGCAGAGAGCACGGCCCGGCTGAAACATCGCAAGTGGGGAAACTGAGGCAGGGAGTTGGGAAGCGACTCTCCTGAAGGCAGCGGGTCCCCACCGCTTTGCTGTCCCCTCCAGCCAGCTCTGAGTGACACCGCTGAGGTCCCTGTCACCCTGTCTTCGTCCCTGCACTGCCCCAGGATCCCCAGCCCCACGGCCACCATTCCCCAGGGAACGCCCTCCGTCGGGGTGGGGATATGGAGGCAGCATCCCCCATGCCCCCAGCAGCCTCCCCGATACCCCCCAGCTGCATTCCTGACACCCCCAGCCACATCCCTGATACCCCCAGGGCAGCATCCCTGATACCCCCCAGCAACATCCCTGATTCTCCCCCCCCAGCAAAATCCCTGATACCCCCCCAGCTGCATCCCTGACACCTCCCAGCATCATCCCAAATATGCGCCCAGCAGCATCCCTGATACCCCCCAACAATATCCCTGATTCTTCCCCCCAGCGACATCCCTGATACCGCCCCAGCAGCATCCCTGACACCTCCCAGCAGCATCCCTGACACCCCCCAGCAGCATCCCTGACACCTCCCAGCATCATCCCAAATATGCGCCCAGCAGCATCCCTGATACCCGCTGGGGCAGCATCCCTGATACCCCCCAGAAACATTCCTGATTCTCCCCCCCAACAGCATCCCTGACATCCCCCAGCAGCATCCCCGATACACCCCAGCAACATCCCTGACACCCCTCCACAGCGTCCCCGATACCCTCCAGCAGCATCCCTGACACCCCCAGGGCAGCATCCCTGATTCTCCCCCCCGCAACAGCATCCCTGATACCCTCCCAGCAGCATCCCTGGGACAAGGTCCAGGGCGTCAGAGGACGGAGGGATGGACAGACAGAGAGCAGCTCTGCCCAGCCCCGGCTGGGAAGCCATCCATCACCTCCCAGCCTGCCCATCCCGGATTAGAGCACTGCTTTCGCTCCCAAATTACATTGCTTTAATCTAATCAGGCAGCAACAACCTGTAACCCGAGGTAGCTCCTTAATTACCTCATCTTTTATAGGGGGATAATGAGCGTAAACGGGAAGGAAACACTTCTGGGATATCTCTTGCCTCCCCACGGTCATTTGCCGGGGCTCCTGTTGCAGCAGATGGATGAGGAGCAGGGGCTGGCACAGAGTCACCCTGGCATGCAGCAACGCTGGGATAAGGACGCCCATGGGTGGGGGGATGCCAGCCTCCAGCGCCAGCCACCCCCAAAAAAACCCACACTGGGACCCCTCCATGCCCGCTCCTGCCTCAGTTTCCCTGGGTGTGCAGGGTGGCAGGCGTGCAGGACCGGCTCGGAGAGGCGCTGGGGTTGGGAAGGGGCTGTGCTGAGCCCCCCAGCGCCGAGCCCGGAGCTCAGCGCATCCCTCCACCGCGTCCTCCTCGCCCCCGCACTGCCCGCGCTTAACCACAGCCGTAACCACAGCCGTAACCAGCGCCTAGCAGGCACAAAGAGCCCCAGCGTGAGCTCTTCGCTTCTCCTTAAATCATAGAATCAGAGAATCTTCATGGTTGGAAAGGACCTTTGAGATCATCGAGTCCAACCATACACACACCAAAAAAAAAAACCAAGCAAAAAAAAAAACCAAAACCACCAAAAAAAAAAAATATCGCACTTTTCCGAGTCATTTCAGGTGCTGGTGCTCCACCAGCGAGTTCCAGCCCAGGAGGCTGCAATGGAATCGCAGCGGCCAGCAAGGCATCGCCCGGCCGGGGACAGGAGTCGGTGCTGGGGGGGCTACACCCGGCGGGGGGCTGCACAGGACCATCTGGTGGAGCGGGGCCAGGGGAGGCCCCGGAGGTGCTGGGAGGGCTGGAGCCCCTCTGCTGGGAGGACGGGCTGAGAGAGTTGGGGGGGTTCAGCCTGGAGAAGAGAAGGCTCCGCGGAGACCTTGGAGCCCCTTCCAGTCCCTCAAGGGGCTCCAGGAAAGCTGGGGAGGGACTCTGGATGAGGGAGGGGAGCCATGGGACGAGGGGGAAGGGGTTTCCACTGCAAGAGGGGAGATTGAGCTGAGATCTCGGGCAGAAATTCTTGGCTGTGAGGGCGGTGAGCCCCTGGCCCAGGTTGCCCAGAGAAGCTGTGGCTGCCCCATCCCTGGAGGGGTTCAAGGCCAGGTTGGCCGGGGCTTGGAGCAAGCTGGGCTGGTGGGAGGTGTCCCTGCCCAGGGCAGGGGGTGGCACTGGGTGGCCTTTAAGGTCCCTTCCCACCCAAACCATCCCGTGATTCCGTGATTTGCACGGAGTGCTGTGCACGGGGCCATTGCACAGCTAGTGCCAACCATCCGCCCAGTCCGGGGCCAGCTGGACCGACGCTCCCTGGGGACACCGCACTCTCCCAGCGGGGGATGTCAAATATTCCAAGCAAAATTTTCCAACCTGCCTCATCCTCCGAGACCTTGGGGGATGCTCCCCGGGTCTGTCCCCGTCCCCGTCCCCCCCCACCCATCCCAGCCTCGCTGATGGAACGGGGCCGGAGTCAAGGTCGCTTCCTGTTGATGTGCCTTTGTCGGGCAGGACAAACGGCCGGGACCGCGGCCGTCCTCCTCAAGGATTTCCCGTCCCCAAGAACATCGCGGCCTTCTTGGAACGGCAGTCCCCGGCCGGGCTGGCTAAACGATTTGCCGCTAATTAGTTGTTGATAAGAGCGGAGCTGGAAAAGGCCGGGGTCTCTCCCGCCGGGAAGGGAAGGGAAGGACCTTGTTATTTCGGTGGGAAACAAATGGCAAGGAGCAGGAAAGTGGCTGGTCCCCTGCACCATGGGGACCCCCAGGTCCCCTGTCCGTGGCCCCTCCAGACCCCCATCCGTGTCCCCCGGGATCCCCCGTGCACCTCGTAGCCAGGGCAGGGGGGCTGCTGCCTGCAACACTGCCCGCACACTGGGGACATGGACCCCACTCAGCCCCGTGTCACTTGTCCCTAACCCATGTCCCATGGCAGGGAGGGGACAAGGACCCTGCTCAGACCCATGTCACTTGTCCCTAATCCATGTACCCTGGCAGCGAAGGGGACATCAACCCCTCTCAGCCCCATGTCACCTGCCCCTAACCCATGTCCCATGGTGGGGATGGGGACAATGACCCCTCTCAGCCCCATGTCACTTGTCCCAACCCATGTCCCATGGCAGGGAGGGGACAAGGACCCTGCTCAGCCCCATGTCACTTGTCCCTAATCCATGTACCCTGGCAGCGAAGGGGACATCAACACCTCTCAGCCTCATGTCACTTGTCCCAACCCATGTCCCATGGCAGGGAGGGGACATAGACCCCTCTCAGCCCCATGTCCCATGTCAGGGAGAGGGACAAGGACCCCTCTCAGCCCCGTGTCACCTGCCCCAGCCCATTTCAGGGCTGCAGTGGTAGTGCGGTGACACCCTGGCATCCCTGGGAAGGGACTTGACCCCGCTGCCCTTCTGTTCCCAGCAGGGAGCTGCCACCCTGCAAGGCTGCGGTGCCCATAAATAACGTGCCGGAGGATGGGGACAGGCGGGGACAGTGGGGGGGACAGGCCCAGCTGTGGGGTACACGAGGCCAGGGGGGTGCCCGGACCCGGGGAGGACAATCCCATGGATGGGCTGGGGGTTTCAATCCTGCAAACTCAGGGTAGAAAAAGGCCGAGCATCCGCTCGGACCACTGGCCGCATCCCGGCAGGCGATGCCAGCTCCTGCCAGGGCTCGGGGGCCACCTGGGCACATAGAGGGCGAAGGCACCCGAAAACCCACATCCCTAAAACCCTCCTCTCGTCCCACGGGCACCCCACGCCCTCCCCGCGCCCCAGCCCCCGAGCCCTCTCCATCCTCCCCAGGCGGCCGCAGGGAAACTGCTCCATCATTAGGAGCATCCCTGGTACCCGACAGTTGTCACCCCGAGGGACAGGGACATTTATAGCCGCCGCCGTGCTGGCACCCAGCTGTGATGGGTGGCCGGTGCCATCCCTTTGGCGCTGGCAGCTGCGACAGAGCCGGGCATGGGGCCGAGCGACGTTTCAGGCAGTGCTGGAGGGGAGCTGGCACCACGCACGTCCCCAGGACACGGCATTCCTGGAAGGCTTTCCCTGGCACATGGTCCCCTTCCTGTCCCCGCCGGCCACCAGCACCTCCCGGCTGGGTTTTTAGGATATTCCTAGATGTTTTCTGGCGGATTGGCTGTGCCCAGGCTCCGCTGGCCTGGCTCGGCTCGGGAGCATCGTGGCGTTCCAGGGATGCGGATGGAGAGGGGCTCGGGAACACAGGGAAAAGCCGTGTCCCATGGGAAGGGGGACTCGGAGCGGTGGGATGGGAAGGGGAGACGCAGCGTTCCTGCATCCTCTCCCGGCACGGCCGGCGCTAATGGGATCTGCAGGGTGATTAGGGGGATCGTTTATCAGCCTCTGATGGGATCTGGGAAAATTGAATTCCCGGCCATCTGCAGCTGAGGAGGAATTCAATCTGGGGCAGAGCTTCGGAGCAGGGCCCCGGGCGGCCGGGGGGCTGGCAGAGCCGCCTCCCTCAGAGTGGGGGGTGGGGGTCGCTCCGTAGGCATCTGGACCTCTTTTATTTTCCATATATAAGAGGGTTTGGTGACGGGATCCAGCTCCCAGCCGTCGGGGAGGGGTCTGGGAATGGCGGGGTGGGGGGGGGGGTGTCTCATTACTCAGATGGGGAAACTGAGGCACAGCCAGGGGAGGCCCAAAGCCATCCATTAAATGGTTCCCAACGCGGGAAGGTTTAGAGAACTGGTGTTTAATGGATCGGCACCCATCCGGGCAGCAGCAGCACCCAGCCGGGGGTCCCATCTCCAACCCCCTTGTCTATGGCCCGTCCCAAAGCCATGCCCAGGGCACCCAAAGGTGCCGGGCTCCATGCACCCGCCAGAGACGTGGGTGGCAGAGGGATGCACCTTGCGAGGACCTGCCTGAGCCAAAAAAACAGGGAGAAAATCCCCGCTCTGGCTGACACGCAGCTGCCGGGGAGGATTTGCTCCCGGGTTTGGCAGCATCCCTACGGAGCCGGGCTGGGAGCAGCGATCCCCTCTCCTGCGCCAAGAACAGGGAGTCTCAGGAACCAGCCTTGCGCCCCATCTGCTCCCCCCTCCCCCCCAGCATCCATCTCCCTCCCCACACACCCTCTTCGGGGCAGCTCTTTCCTTCCCATGGGATAGGGATGCGACCGGATCCGGCTGCAAAGATCCAGCAGCTCCAGATCCCAGCCCAGTCCCTAAATCCATGGACTCACCTCCGAGAGGGTCGCCTCGGAGCTGGTTTGGCTCCTCAGCCCTGGAGTTTTGGGGACGAGCCTCCCCACGGCTGTGGATGCTCGGCGGGGGGGGGGCTCAGGTGAGACCTGGGTTCAGCCCTCCCCAGTAACCCCCCGACCGTCACACCAGTATGGGATGAGTGAGAAGACCCCGCTGAATTCACCCCTCTCCCCGCCCTGCACTGCCAGCGATGCCATTGTCCCCACAACAAGACACCGAGTGCCCGAGCCACCCCCCTGCCGCAGGCCGAGGGGGGGGCGGTCTCTGCCATCACCTCCCCGCAAAATGTCTCAGCTCGGCTCCAAAAAACCAAGGGTGGCAGCGGCGGCGGTGCCCATCGTGGCTGGGAGGACGACGCTGCGATGCCGGACCCGGCGCGAGAAATTCCTCCCCTCCAGCAAACACCGAAGGTCAAAGCAAACCACCCCCCCCCGGCCCAGCGCTGGCTGCCCCCCACCCGACGCTGCATCTCCCAGCACCGGTGCCTGCACGCAGCCCCCCTGCCCAGTTTGCACCGGGAGCACCCGCATCCTGCTCCTCCATCCTTGGGGTGCACCAGGAGTACCCACATCCTGCTCCTCCATCCTTGGGATGCACCGGGAGCACCCACACTTGGCTCCTCTATCACTGGGATGCACCAGCAGCACCCACATCCTGCTCCTCCATCCTTGGGATGCACCGGGAGCACCCACACCTGGCTCCTCTGTCCCTGGGGGGCACCAGGAGCACCCACACCCCAGCTCCTCCATCCTTGGGATGCACCGGGAGCACCCACACTTGGCTCCTCTATCACTGGGATGCACCAGCAGCACCCACATCCTGCTCCTCCATCCTTGGGATGCACCGGGAGCACCCACACCTGGCTCCTCTGTCCCTGGGGGGCACCCGGAGCACCCACATCCTGCTCATCCATCCTTGGGATGCACCAGGAGCACCCACATCCTGCTCATTCAACTCTAGGATGCAGCAGGAGCACCCACACCCGAGCTTCTCCATCCTTGGGATGCACCGGGAACACCCACACCCCGGCTCTTCCACCTCTGGGATGCACCAGGAGCACCCACACCACAGCTACTCCATCCCTGGCGTGCACCGGGAGCACCCACACCTTGCTCCTCCATCACCAGGGGTGCACCAGGAGCACCCACATCCTGCTCATCCAACTCTAGGGTGCAGCAGGAGCACCCCCCCCCCAGCTCCTCTGCCTCTGGGGTACACCAGGAGCATCCCCACCCTGGCTCCTCCATCCTTGGGATGCACCAGGAGCACCCACATCCTGCTCCTCCATCACCGGGGTGCACCGGGAGCACCCACGCCCGGCTCCTCCATCCCTGGGGTTCCCCAGGAGCACCCACACCCCAGTGTCTGGGCTCTCCGTGCAGCCCCCCCTGGCCGGTGCAGAGCTGTGTCACCGCGACCAGGCCATTTCTGCACCCCAGCCCCGTTTCCACATCCCTAGAGGTGGCCACGAGCCCGGTGCGATACGCCGTGGGGCACGAGGGGGCCGGGACCCGCAGCCCCAAAGTGCCCGGGCACACGCAATGCCGACAGGGGCTCATCCTACACCCGCGAGCACCCGCTCCTCGGAGCGGCCGGACAGGAAGAGCTTTTGCCAGCGGGGATCCTTAGGGCTGGGGACCACTGGGGTGCCCCCACCCCCCGCTCTGGCCTGGGGGTCCCGCTCTGCCCCCCGGGTCCCTGCGGGGTGGGGGAAGGAAGCCGGCCCTGCCCCGCGTCATGGAAAGAAGCGCCCCGGCCCTTTCCTCCGCTTTATTGCCCTGCTGATGTGTTTGTGTCCGTCGGAGGAAACGCCGGGACAAACGCCCACGGGCGCGTTGTCCCCACGCCGCCACCCCCCCCCCCCCAACGTGTTCCCCCGCGTGGGGAAACTGAGGCAGGAGCAGCCCCACACCCCCAGCATAGAAAGGGGAGCAATAGGAGGAGGGGGTGGGGGGGGTAGCACCCGAGCGTGGCCCCCACAGCCTCTGGGTGCAGCGTGGGGCCCCCTCCCAGGCCCTGGGCACTGTGTGCCCCCCCCCGCCCCCTCCCAGCTCCTGCCTGCTCAGCCAGGCTGCGAACGCGTCTCAATTAGGGTTTGATTCATGGGCCAGGCAGCGGGTAATTGCATTGGGGCCGGCGGCTGGGAGGGAGGGAGAGGAGGCACAGCCATCTTCAGCCTCACCCCACAGCGGGGCGGTCGGGGGGAGTCCAGCGGAGGGGGGGGGAATAAAGCCCCAAGTCCTATATATATATCCCCTATACACCCCCCCCCCCACCCCGGGCTTGGGGATGGGGGTCCTGAACGTGGCCAGCACCCAGGGCACCGCCCAGGATAGGGGGTCCTGGACCATTTTGGGGGGGGGGGGGGTGGGGGGTAGGGGGTGGGGGGAGCTGTTTCTCGCCCACCCCCGCAGGATTTGTCCCCCGCCACCCATCCCTCACATGCCACCCGTCCCTGGTCGTGTCCCTTTGCTCCATGCCACTGTGGCATCGCACGATGGGTATGGCTGGGGGGGGGCAGCTTTGCCCCATCACACGTGCCCCCCCCCCCTCCCCCCCCACCTCGGTGCCACCCCAGCAGCCCCCAGACCAGTCCAGGTTAAAGCCAGCCCCATCCTGCATCTGAGTGGCTTTTGCCCCGCCAGGACGGGGGGTTGTGGCTCTGTGGCTCCCTTCCAGGTCCCCCCACACCTCTGGGTGCCCCCGGGGGGGGGGGGACGGGGGGGGACTGCAGCCCACCCAGCTGTAAGCACCCTCCCCAGACAGGGCTAGTTGGGTGCTGGCGGGTCTGGCACCCGCGGGGACCCCCACACCACAGAAAGGGCCGCTTGCCCTGACCAGTACAGAGCCACACGTCCTGTCCCTGTGCCGGGTGACAGCTCTGATGTCCCCAAACTTCACCCTGCCCCTCCGGGGGGGGGCTCAATGCACCCCATGCCCCCCCCCTCCCCCTCCGCCCCTCCATGGCTGAGCTCCTTTCCCTCCGTCAGCAGCTTTTGGCTGTTTCCCGGAGAGCGTTTCCTTCCCTTCATTTCCCAGTCCCTGCCTCGCTCCGGCCTTGAACCCGGAGCCACCCAGAGCCCACCAGAGCAGGGCAGAGGGGCTGTGCCCCCCAGTCAGACCCTGGCCATGGCGGGGGGGGGGGGGGGGAGAGTGGGGGGGAGGGGGAACACCACGGCCACGACTCTCGCACCCAAAACCATGGGTGCTGCCCGGCACTGGGGTCAGGGATCCAACACAGCTGGATGGCGAGATGGGGTGGGAGCGCTCCGGGCTGGGGCGAATCCCTTCGGGACCACCCCCCCCACCCCCCTTCCCCAAATTTGGATGCGTCGACGGCGCAGGAGCACAATGGACCAACCATTTTCCCATCCCTATACTGGGGTGCAGCCTTTCCCCCTTCCCCCCCCCCCCCAAAATGGACAACTTGCGCAAAGAGGGTGGGGAGGACTTGGGGCAGGGAGCTATTGGGGTCCTCCCCTTCCCAGCATGACACCCCCCCCCCCCCCCGAGGACTTTGCCCCACGGAGGGGGCACGCTGAGGAGCTTTTGGGGCGAGCGGAGCAGGGCAGGGGGACACGGGGGAGCGGGGACCCCGACAGAGAGAGGGGACCCGCATTCCCTGGCACTCCCAAAAGCATGGCACCCCCAAAACCCTCACCACACGAGGGACCCCCGGACGCATGGCAACCCCCCCTAAAGCCCCCCCGCCACCACCACCCACCCCGGGGGTCGCTCACATTGTCCTGGAGGGTGCCCATGGCGCGGCCCCGGCTGCCGGCTCGGCTGCGGGAGGGCGCTGCGGGGCCGCCGGGATCGGAGCCGGGATCGGGGCCGGGATCGGGATCGGGGCCGCCCGGTCCAGCCCATTTCCTCCGGGATCCGCACACCCGCCTCCCCCCCGCCCGCCACCGCCTCCTTCCTGCGTGGCTGCGGGGGGGACACCGAGCCCAGCGCGTCCCCAAGGCCCGGGGACACCCCCCCCCACACCCCGTGCCGGGGACACCCGCCAGCCCCCCAACCCCGGGAACCCCCGCCCCGGACGGCTCCATGCACTCGGTGAGCGTCCCCCCACAGCTGCAGGAGGGGGTGTGGGAGGTAACGGGGCGGGGGGGCACGACAGCCCTTTGCCCGCTCTCCCCGGTGCTCCCCATCCCGGCCAGCCCGCCCTGCCCCGGGGCCGCTCACGCAGCTCCGTGCCTCAGTTTCCCCTCCCGGCAGGAGCCTGTCCACGGCTCTCCCGAGCCCCGCCGCCAAGGAGGAGGGGGGGTAAGCGGGATGGAGAAAGCCCCCCCCGCCAACCCGGTGTGGTGTGGGGGGGTCCCGCACGCCCCTGTCCCGCCGCACCCCGATCCCGTGCAGTGCCGAGCACGGCGGGTCGGCAGCCCAGGCTCCTCCGTGTCCCCCCCCCGCCAGCGCTCCCGGTGTCGTGCTCCCCGCCCCCAGCATAAACCGGGAGCCCCCCAGCACCCCCGGGAGCGGGTGGGGAGTGGGCTCTGCCCCAGCCCCCGCTTCCCCGGGTCCCGAGTGGGAGGGGATGAGGTTGGGATGGGGGTCCCCGGTGGGGGGGGAGGTGGGTCGGGGGTCTTGGGTGGGGGGAAAGGTGGGTTAGGGGGGTCTCGGGTAGGAAAAGAGGTAGGTCGGGGGTGTCCGGTGGAGGGGAGGAGGTTGGGATGGGGGTCCCGAGTGGGGGGGGAAGGTGGATTGGGGGGGTCTCGGGTGGGAAGGGAGGTGAGTCGGGGGTGTCGGTGGAGGGGGGGAGGTTGGGATGGGGGTCCCGAGTCGGGGGGGGGAAGGTGGATTGGGGGGTGTCGGGTGGGAAGGGAGGCGGGTCGGGGGTCCCGACTGGGAGGGAAGGATGGCTACGGGTCCCGGGAGGGATAGGAGGCGGTTGGGATGGGGGTCCCGCGTGGGTAGGGAGCGCGGGGGGACCCGAGGGGACACCCCTGGGGGTGTGAGGAGGGCGGGGGTCCCTCCGTCCCTACCTGTAGCGCCTCGGAGCCGGGTACGGCGTCCTCCACCTTCAGGAAAACCTGCTGGCCCCGTCTGAAAAACCGGAGGAGGGCGGTGAGGAGATGCTGCAGCCCCAGCACCATGCCGGCTGCCGGCCCGCCGCTCCCCGGCTCCTCACGGCCCGGCCCGGCCCGGCCCGGCCCCCTCTCTCCCCCCCGCCCCCGGGCAGGGGCTGCGGGCCCCGCCGCTCCCCGCCCCGCTCCCCGCCCCGCTCCGCTCCGCTCCGCACCTGCTGCGCGCCGGCTCCGCGGGGCAGCATCGGCGGGGGGTGGTGGGGGGGGGGGAGAAAGGGTCGGGGTATTCCCCCGGAGGTGGGGGGTGGGGGTCGGGGTGAGGGTCCCGCTGTGGGGTGGGTGTCGGGGTATCGGTCCCCGGGGTGGGGCGGGGGTCGGATTGAGGGTCCCCGGTGTGGGGAGGGGGGCGGGGGCGGGGTATCCCTCCCCCGTGTGGGTCGGGGTGGGGGTCCCCGGGGTGGGGAGAGGGTGAGGGTATCCCTCCCCGGTGTGGGGTGGGGGCCGGGGTGAGGGTCCCGATGTGGGGCAGGGGTCGGGGTATCCCTCCCCGACGGGGGGTGGGGGTCCCCGTTGCGGGGCGGGGGTCGGAGTATCCCCCCCCCCGGTGGGGGTCGGGGGTCGGGGTGAGGGTCTCAGTGTGGGGCGGGGGTCGGGGTATCCCTCCCCGTTGTGGGGCGGGGGTGCTCCCAGTGTGGGGTGGGGGCGGGCAGTGCTCTCCTATGGGGCAGGTACCGGCTGTGCCCCCACGGGTCTGGCATCTGGGGGACAGCCCCCCCCCGCCATGTGAACCCCCCCCCCCCTCCCTTGTGGGGTGTGGGGCAGAGGGTTTGGGTTGGGGGGTGCCTCCCCTGCACATCCCCCCTTTATGGGCGGGGGTCACCCCCCAATTCTCCCCACCCCCCCGGGCAGTCTCCAGCTAAAGTGACGCCCCCCCCCTTTAAGAGCTGTGCCCCAGGCTTGGGGTTCCCCCCCCCCATCCTCCCAGCTCGGGCACTGGGAGCCTCACCACTTTTTGGGGCAAGGCTTGGTAAGGAGAGACAGCCCACCCCCCCCAATTCCCTGGGGGGCATCGGGGGTGTCCCACCCCCCAGACAAGCCCCACATTGGAAGCGCACCCCCTCCTCATTCGAGGATGGGGGGGGTACCCCCACCTTACACGCTGGAGAAGACCCCACTTGGGGGACCCACCCCCATAAGGATGCAGGGGCTTCACTCCCACCCTATAGATCCCACCCCATCGCCTTCGGACCCCCCCACCGAGTGTCCCCTCCTCTCCCAGGGACAAGCACTGAGGATTTGGGCATGCTGCTCCCCCCGAAATGAAAAGATATATCTGGAATATTGGTTGAGGAATGAGGGAGGCAGGAGAGGGGGGGCCATGGAAGCAGATATTGCGCCTGGCATCCCGCCCCCCCTTTCCCCACGCAGAGGGAGGGAGGTTGGGACCGGGGGAAGGAAGGTCTCCCGCTCTTCCTCCAAACCCGGTGAACCCCTCGGCTGCCCCCATGCTTCCGGGAAATGGGAGCTAAACTGGCCTGAGCCACCAGCGACCGTCACTTAACCAGAAAATCATGGAATCATGGAAGGGTCTGGGTGGGAAGGGATCTTAAAGGCCACCTAGTTCCAACCCCCTGCTATCTTTAGTGGGGGGGGGACACCTCCCACCAGACCAGGTTGCTCCAAGCCCCGGCCAACCTGGCCTTCAACCCCTCCAGGGATGGGGCAGCCACAGCTTCTCTGGGCAACCTGGGCCAGGGGCTCACCGCCCTCACAGCCAAGAATTTCTGCCCGAGATCTCAGCTCCATCTCCCCTCTTGCAGCGGAAACCCCTTCCCCCTCGTCCCATGGCTCCCCTCCCTCATCCAGAGTCCCTCCCCAGCTTTCCTGGAGCCCCTTGAGGGACTGGAAGGGGCTCCAAGGTCTCCACGGAGCCTTCTCTTCTCCCAGCCTGTGGCTGGGACTGGGGGCTGCCCCTCCTCCCCGGGTGCAGGACCCTGCACTTGGGCTGGTTCAACCCCATGAGGTTCGTGTGGTCCCACCTCTCCAGCCTGTCCAGGTCCCTCTGGATGGCATCCCGTCACCGCAGCGCTCGGCTTGGTGTCACCCACAACCTCGCTGCGGGGTGCCCTCGCTCCCGCTGGCCCTGTCACTGATGGAGATGTTGAGCAGTGCTGGTCCCAGTACGGACCCCCCGAGGGACCCCACTTGCCAGGAGAAGCTGGAGGGGGTGGGAAATCCAGGGATTGCAGGGGATTCTCCACCTTTGCCGGGTGCCCGGGGCCGTGCCCCATCCCTGCCATCCGGGGAGGCTTCGGCAGCGCATCCCGGAGCCCCACCATCCCCCCAAATTCCCTTTCCCCTCCGCCGCCAGGCTGCGGCGAACGCGAGGAGACAGCCCCCAGCCGCGCTGTGTCCCCCCACGGCGTGTGTATCCCCGCGCTGTGCGTCCCCCCCACACACCCTGTGGCACAGCCCCACTGGGGGGGGGGAAAAAAAATCAAATAAACCCCCCTAAACCTCTGCAAAACACCCCAAAAAGCCTCCGAGGCGCTAAGGTGCACAGCCGCGCTATCAGCCATCAGAGAATACACAGGGGCAGCGGGGGAAGGTGAGACGGGGGGGGGGGGGGCGGGATTTGTCACCCAAGGGTGCTGCTGCTGCTGCTCCCCGGGGACGGGGTGCTGTGGGGATGCGCGGGTGGCTCGTAGGGGCGCAACCCCTCTGGCGGCGCCCCGCAGCACGGCGGGGACGGGGGGGGTCAGGGGGTCTGGGCGGGGGGGGGGGGGGAGGGGGGGAGGGTCAGGGTGGCCGGCGGAGCCGCAGGGCCATCTAGTGGCCGGAGCCACCGGGGCCACCCCGGCCACACGGCGCGGGGGGGCTCATCCCGGCCACCCCCCGCCGTGCCCAGGGGCACCTACACGCAGCCCTCCCCCCCCCTCCCCGGGTACTGCCCCGGAGTGGGGGGAGCACCCCCAGGCTGGGACACTGTCCCCACGGCGGCTGGAGGGTCCCCGGCCCACAGCGCTGCGCTGGCATGGGGCTGGGACCGAAGGGTGACGTGGGCACGGGTGCAGGGAGAGGGGCACCTCGTCCTGGGTGGTGGCACAGGGTGATGGGCACCTCACCTGGGTGATGGCACAAGGCTATGGGCATGTCACCCCAGGTGGTGGCACAGGGTGATGGGCACCTCACTGCAGGCAACGGCACGAGGCATGGGCACCTCACCCTGGGTGACGGCACAGAGCGATGGGCATGTCACCCCAGGTGGTGGCACATGGTGATGGACATCTCACCCTGAATGATGGCACACAGTGATGGACATCTCATCCTGGGTGACGGCGCTTGTTGATGGGCACCCTGCCCTGAACGATGGCACATGGTGATGGGCACCTCACCCCAGGTGATGGCATGAAGCCACATGTACCTCATCCTGGGCAACGGCACATCATGGTGGCACAGGGTGATGGGCACCTCACCCTGGGTGATGGCATGAGGCATGAAGCCACATGTACCTCACCCTGGGCAACGGCACATGGCAGCGGGCACCTCAGCCTGGGTGATGGCACACGGTGATGCGCACCTCACTGCAGTCGATGATACAGGTCATGGGCACCTCATTCTGGGTGATGGCACCAAGCGATGGGCACCTCACCCTGGGTGATGGCACATGGTGATGGACATCTCACCCTGAATGATGGCACATGGTGATGGACATCTCATCTTGGGTGATGGCGCTTGTTGATGGGCACCCTGCCCTGAACGATGGCACATGGTGATGGGCACCTCACCCCAGGTGATGGCATGAAGCCACATGTACCTCATCCTGGGCGATGGCAGAGAGCGATGGGCACCTTGCCCTGGGTGATGGCACATGGTGATGGCACCTCACCCTGGGTGATGGCATGAAGGATGGAGCCACATGTACCTCATCCTGGGCGATGGCACACGGTGATGGGCACCTTGCCCTGAGCGATGGCACACAGTGATGGGCACCTTGCCCTGAGTGATGGCACATGGTGATGGGGACCTCACCCTGGGTGATGGCATGAAGCCATATGTTCCTCACCCTGGGCCATGGCACATGGCAATGGGCACCTCACCCTGGATGATGGCACATGGTGCTGAACATCTCACCCTGGGTGATGGTACGTGTTGATGGGCACCCTGCCCCGAACGATGGCACATGGCAATGGGCACCTCACCGTGGGTGGTGGCACATGGTGATGGGCACCTCACCCCTGGCAATGGCACACAGAGATGGGCACCTCACTCCGGGTGATGGCACGAAGCCACATGGACCTCACCCCAGGCGAGCTGCTTCGCTCTCCGTCCCCAACAGCGGCCGCTTTGGCTCCGGTCCTTCTCCTCCTAGTGAGGACACCCACTAGCCCTGGCAACCGCCAAGGTCAAGCCCTGCCTCAGTTTCCCACATTGGCCAGCAGGAGTCGGCCGGATCCGGGCGCTGGCAGGATTCATTTCCATGGCAACAGGGATAAGCACCGCCGGGATGGCAGCAGATGCTGCCAACAGCTTCGGAGCCGCGGCTGCCAACCGCCCTGGGGTTTGGGGAGCAGCCCCCCTGCGCTGGGTGGGGAAGGACCCCACCGTCCCCACCCTGTCCCCAAGAGGGTCCCCATGGGAGGATTGAGGTGGGCGAGGGGCACCAGTGGGTGCTGGTGCATCACCCCGTCATGCCCACGAGGGCACAGCTCCCGCGGCCGTGCAAGGGTCCCCTGGGATGGCTACGGGTGCTGGGACCAGCGGTGCGCTCCACCCATGGAACCCATCTCCATCCCATGCACCCTGTCCCCAACCCCACAGAGCCCGTCCAGAACCCCATGGAGCCTGTCCCCAACCCCACAAAGCCTGTCCCCAACCCCACAGAGCCTATCCTCTACCCCATGGAACCTGTCCCCAGCCCGACAGAACCTGTCCCCTATCCCATCAAGCCTGTCCCCAACCCCACAGAGCCTGTCCAGAAACCCAGGGAGCCCATCCCCAATCACACAAAGCCTGTCCCCAACCCCACAGAGCTTGTCCTCAACACCACCAAGCCTGTCCACAACCCCACAGAGTCCATCCCCAACCCCACCAAGCCTGTCCCTAAGCCCACGGAGCCCATCCAGAACCCCATGGAGCCCATCCCCAACCTCACGGAGCCTGTCCCCAACCCCACAGAGCCTGTCCCCAACCCCACGGAGCCCTTCCTCAACTCCACAGAGCCCATCTCCAACCTCACGGAGCCTGTCCCCAACCCCACGGAGCCCTTCCCCAACCCCACAGAACCTGTCCCCAACCCCACAGAGCCTGTCCCCAACCCCACGGAGCCCTTCCTCAACTCCACAGAGCCCATCTCCAACCTCATGGAGCCCATCCCCAACCCCACAAAGCCCATCCCCAATGCCATGAAGCCCATCCCCAACCCCACAGAGCCTGTCCCCAACCCCACAGAGCCTGTTCCCAACCCCACAGAGCCTGTCCCCAACCGTCGAACAGAGCTACTTGGTACTCGGTGCTCCTGTCACCGCAGCTTTTTGCACCCCGTGGTGGCAGGAGCAAGGTCGACGGGCACAGCCCTCTACTCCGGTCCCCGATCCCCCCAGCAGCCAGGATGTGACCACGGCCATTTGGGGCTGGAAAACGGCGATTCCCATCACGAGGAGCTGCTCCGGCCCTGAACCGTGTGGGTCCACACACCCGGGGTGGAAAACCACCCCGAAAGCAGAGACACCCCTTCATCGGGGCGGTGGGATGCTGAGCTGCCGGGGCAGCACCAGCACCCCAAGGGCTGGGGTGGGGGGGGGGAAGGCGGGGAAGGACCCCACTGGGGGTTGCTGGGGGGGGGAAAGGACCCTGCCGGGGGCTGCTCCTGGTGAGTCACCCTCCAGCTGGGCTATAATTAGAGATGGCAGCAAGAGGAGGTGTTGGGAGCTTCGTCAGCTGCCGGCCTTAATGAGGCAGGCAGCAGCAGGGCACCGGCACAGCCGGGGGGGGCACGGCTCGGCACCCCATGGTGGGTGGGGGGACTTCAGGGAGAGGTTGGGATGAGGGCAGAGCCAGTACCAGCTCCCATGGGGCAGGGTCTGACCGTGCCCGTCGCCCTGACCGGGCCACCACGGGACCCACCGGACCCACAGGATCAAACCCTGGGGGGTCCCCAGCTCTGGGGACACCCCGCTGCAGGGACCCGAGCATCTGCCCGGCCCCGAGGGATCCTGCCAGCTCGGATGTGGGTCCTGAGCTCTGTGCATGAAGTGGATTCCTCGTAGGGCTAGCAGATTTCCCGTGGGGCTAATAGATTCACCATGGGGCTGGCAGATTTCCCATAGGGCTAGCAGATTCCCCGTGGGGCTAGCAGATTCCCCGTGGGGCTAGCAGATTTCCCACAAGGCTAGCAGGTTTCCCGTGGGGCTAGCAGATTCCTTGTGGGGCTAGCAGATTTCCCATAGGGCTAGCAGATTCACAACGGGGCTGGCAGATTTCCCATAGGGCTAGCAGTTTTCCCATGAGGCTAGCAGATTCTCCGTAGGGCTAGCAGATTCCCCATGGGGCTGGCAGGTTTCCCATGAGGTTGGCAGATTTCCCATAGGGCTAGCAGATTGCCTGTGGGACTAGCAGATTTCCATAGGGCTGACAGATTCACCATGGGGCTGGCAGATTTCCCATAGGGCTAGCAGATTCCCTGTGGGGCTGGCAGCCAGCCACCCCCCCCGAGGAGCTCGCAGGGTCTGTGCCGAGCCTGGCACGTCATTGTCACCGGAGCCACTGCGGGAGCGGGTGACGGGCCTGGCACAGCTGCCCGGGGGACAGAGGGCCATTGCTGAGCCCGCACAAGGGCACAGTGTGGGGCTGTCCCCGCACCTCCCTGTCCCCAACTGCTCGCCCACGGGAGCCTGGGGACAGGGGGGCAGGGACACAGGGCTGCAGGGACACGGGGATGCCCGGGGATGGGACAGTGGGACATGGGGCTGCAGGGACATAGGGGTGCCCGGGGACAAGGGTGCCTGAGGATGGGACAGTGGGACACAGGGGTGCAGGGACACGGGTACAGGGACAGGGGGTGACTGGGGACAGGGGAATGGGACACGGGGCTGCAGGGACACAGGGGTGCAGGGACACAGCAGTGCCTGGGGACAGGGGTGCCTGGGGATGGGACAGTGGGACACAGGGCTGCAGGGACACAGGGATGCTTGGGGACAGGGCAGTGGGACACAGGGCTGCAGGGACACAGGGCTGCAGGGACAGGGGGGCAGGGACAGGGGGTGGCTGGGGACAGGGCAGTGGGACACAGGGATGCAGGGACATAGGGGTGCCTGGGGACAAGGAGAGTGGGACACGGGGCTGCAGGGACACAGGGAGGCAGGGACACAGGATAGTGGGACACATTGCTGCAGGACACAGGGGTGCCAGGGGACAAGGGTGCCTGGGGACAGGGCAGTGGGACACAGGGATGCAGGGACACGGGAGTACAGGGGCACAGAGTTGCAGGGACATGGGGTGCCTGGGGATGGGACAGTGGGACACAGGGATGCAAGGACACAGGATGGCTGGGGACAGGAGAATGTGACACAGAGGTGCAAGGACACAGGGCTGCAGGGACACAGGGGTGCAGGGAGTAACACATAGGTGCAGGGACACAGAGGAGTGGGACACAGGCGTGCAGGGACACAGGGATACAGGGACACAGGGATACAGGGACGCAGGGGCACCTGGGGACGAGGGACACAGGGCTGCAGGGACACAGGGGTGCCTGGGGACAGGGGTGCCTGGGGATGGGACAGTGGGACACAGGGATGCAGGGACACAGGGGTGCCAGGGGACACAGGGTGCCTGGGGATGGGACAGTGGGACACAGGGATGCAGGGACGCAGGGATGCAGGGACACAGGGCAGTGGGACACGGGGGTGCAGGGACATGACACAAGGGTGGCAGGGACACGGGGCTGCAGGGACACAGGGATGCAGGGACACAGGGATGCAGGGATGCAGGGTGCCTGGGGATGGGACAGTGGGACACAGGGATGCAGGGACACAGGGGTGCCGGGGGACACAGGGTGTCTGGGGATGGGACAGTGGGACACAGGGATGCAGGGACACGAGGCTGCAGGGACGCAGGGATGCAGGGACACAGGGCAGTGGGACACGGGGGTGCAGGGACATGACACAAGGGTGGCAGGGACACGGGGCTGCAGGGACACAGGGATGCAGGGACACAGGGATGCAGGGAACAGGGTGCCTGGGGATGGGACAGTGGGACACAGGGATGCAGGGACACAGGGTGCCTGGGGATGGGACAGTGGGACACAGGGATGCAGGGACACAGGGATGCAGGGACACAGGGATGCAGGGACGCAGGGCTGCAGGGGCACAGGGTGCCTGGGGATGGGACAGTGGGACACAGGGATGCAGGGACACAGGGATGCAGGGACACGGGGTGCCTGGGGATGGGACAGTGGGACACAGGGATGCAGGGACACAGGGATGCAGGGACACAGGGTGCCTGGGGATGGGACAGTGGGACACGGGGGTGCAGGGACACGACGCAGGGGTGGCAGGGACACGGGGCTGCAGCACGGCGGTGGCATGCAGGCGCTGCTCCTCAGCCAGCACGCCCGCATCTCCCCGCCAGCTCATTAACGAGCCGGTGTAATTATGAGCTGCTCCGGCTCAGCGGGCGCGTGCGGCCCCCCCCGGGACCCACGGCCCTGGAGGGGAATGTCACAGTCGGATGGGGACATGCGGCAACCGGCCCCTCGGCCTGGCCGGCGGGGAACGAAGGCGGGTGCTGGGGAGGGGGCGCGGGGGCGCGTTTCCCAGCCCGGTTTCCCACATTTTCATTCCGCTCGTTTGGGTTTTTTTTCCCCCCCGGTTGCCGCCCCCGGGGTGGATGGATGGGGGTGTCTCTGCCAGCCCTGCTCCAGCTGGGAGGCTGCCGGGTGGGGAGGGAGCGAAGTCCACGCGGGCGAGTAAATATTAACCCTTATTTCACACAAAAGAAACCCCTTTTGGTGTTTCAGACCCACCAGACTCGGTTTTCTCCCCGGGGGAGAGCGGGAGGCGCTGGCCCCAAACGGCACCAAAACACCAAAACCGAGGGGTTTGGGGGGGGGGCTTTTGGAAGCCTTCGAAGCCCACGGAGCCCCCAAAAGACCGGCAGCACCTTTCTCCCTGCCCCCAGCCCCCTTTGCAGGCGGTATTTAGGAGGGGAAGCTGCAGAAAGCTGCCCCCAGAGCAGCAGCTGTGGGTATACTGGGTATACTGGGAGCACTGGGATGCCGGGTGCCGCCTTGCACGGGGAGCCGGGGGTTGGGGGGCAGGGGATGCGTGGCTCGGTGGTGACCAGCTGTGCCAGCACTGCTGGAAATCATGTCACATCAGTGAAGCTTCATTAAGCCGCGGCGGCAGAGGAGCTGGGATGGATCGCGGGGCCCGATCCTGGCCGTGACACCGCCCCGACCGTCCCTGCGGCATCCCCGACCCCCAAGAGGAAGGAGGAGGGGGGGGGGGCACACACATACGCGACGTGGCCAGGCGCAGGGACACGGGGGACGGGGAAGCGGGGTGTGAGATGCCAGGGGCTGCAGCAAAGCCCCCGGAGCTGAAAATGCCACCCTGCATCCCACATCCCATAGCTGGGGGGGGGTGGGGGGTGGCAAGTGGGGAAACTGAGGCAGCCTGTGGACCGCTCCTTGCCGCAGAGGCCACGCGGGCTCAGCCCCGGGGCCGCGGCCGCTCCTCAAGCTGCTGTTTTTCCAGATAAATTGAGGTGTTATTTCTCCGGAGCTGCTAATCTGGAGTTCGGCTGCCAGCTCGAAATTCAGGCAGAAATAAATCCATCTGTTCTGCCGCTCGGCCGTTAATCCCCCCGGCCGGGGCTGGCCGCCGCAGCGGGGATGTCACCCAGCGGGGATGTCACCCGGCTGCGGATCGATACCTCATCTGCTGCTGGCAGACGGTTTCTCCACCGATAAATCCTGCCCAGCGCCATGGGCCTGGGCTGGCGAGGGCTGCAAACGGGGCTGGAACGCGGGAGGGTTGTTGCGTGTCCCGGTTGGAACGGGGGGATGCTGCTGCATCCCTTCCCCGGAGAGCGGGGGGGGGGATGCTTGGGGACAGCCACCACCCCCAACCCTGGGGACAAGGCTCGGGGCGCCCGGTGGCTCCGTGAGCCCAGACGGTCGATAGCGGCGGCTGCCGCAGCCAAACCGCTCCGGAACCGCAGGAAGAAGCCGCCGGCTCCTTCCTCTCCCATTAAAAATGAAATCTCTGCTCCTGGGCAGCAGCAGGCAGGAGCTGGGCAGGGGCGGGAGCGAGGAAGACCTGCAGCGGCGGGGCAGGGAGGAAGAGCGGGGCAGGAGGGTATTGCTGCTGGGGAGGAGGGTTTAGGGTGGGAAGGAACCTTAAAGCTCATCTAGTTCCACCCCCCTGCCATGGGAACAGGGGTCACAGTCACCCCACGGGGGGGGGGCAGTCCCTCAGCCTGGTACCCCCCACGCTGCACAGGGGGATGCTGCGACCCAGGAGGAGCAGCTGAGGGGGCAGCAACCCAGGATTTACACGCCCTTGCAGTCTCGTACGTGCCGTCTGTGCATCCCATGCCGCCCCACCTTTATCCCCCACTCCCCCCCACAGCCCCACAGGGATGCTCTGAGCCCCAATCCCAGGGATGCTCCAAGCCCCGATCCCAGGGATGCTCTGAGCCCTGACCCCAGGGATGCTCCGAGCCCCCATCCCAGGGATGGTCTGAGCCCCGATTCCAGGGATGGTCTGACCCCGGATCCCAGGGATGCTCCGAGCCCTGACCCCAGGGATGCTCCGAGCCCCGAACCCAGGGATGCTCTGAGCCCTGACCCCAGGGATGCTCTGAGCCCCAATCCCAGGGATGCTCCGAGCCCTGACCCCAGGGATGCTCCGAGCCCCGAACCCAGGGATGCTCTGAGCCCTGACCCCAGGGATGCTCCGAGCCCTGATCCCAGGGATGCTCCGAGCCCCGAACCCAGGGATGCTCTGAGCCCTGATTCCAGGGATGGCCTGACCCCCAATCCCAGGAGTGCTCTGAGCCCTGATCCCAAGGATGCTCTGAGCCACAATCCCAGGGATGCTCTGAGCCCTAACCCCAGGGATGCTCCGAGCCCCAATCCCAGGGATGCTCTGAGCCCTGATCCCAAGGATGCTCTGAGCCCCATTCCCAGGGGTGCTCCAAGCCCTGACCCCAGGGATGCTCTGACCCCCAATCCCAGGGATGCTCTGAGCCCTGACCCCAGGGATGCTCCGAGCCCCGATCCCAGGGATGCTCTGAGCCCTGACCCCAGGGATGCTCCGAGCCCTGATCCCAGGGATGCTCCGAGCCCCGAACCCAGGGATGCTCTGAGCCCTGATTCCAGGGATGGCCTGACCCCCAATCCCAGGAGTGCTCTGAGCCCTGATCCCAAGGATGCTCTGAGCCACAATCCCAGGGATGCTCTGAGCCCTAACCCCAGGGATGCTCCGAGCCCCAATCCCAGGGATGCTCTGAGCCCTGATCCCAAGGATGCTCTGAGCCCCATTCCCAGGGGTGCTCCAAGCCCTGACCCCAGGGATGCTCTGACCCCCAATCCCAGGGATGCTCTGAGCCCTGACCCCAGGGATGCTCCGAGCCCCGATCCCAGGGATGCTCTGAGCCCTGACCCCAGGGATGCTCGGAGCCCCCACCTCAGTGATTTTTATCCTGTCAAGCCCATTGTTTGCACCTCGCGAAGCCCCCCATTTCCCCCCCTGCCACCGTAGCCCCACATTTGCACCCCAGTGTCTGCACCCCCACGCAGCCCCATGGCATCCCAGCCCCATCCTTCTGCCCCAGACCTGCCTGCAGTGGGGCACGGGCTCTGCCCTGCCCAGGGACACCCCTTCCCTTTCCATCCCTTACCCCGAGCCACGTGAAGGAATGACCTGCTCTTCCCATCCCCATCCCGGCCACCATCCCAGCTCCTGCCATCGCTGCCACCCCCAGATCCGACAGCCCCCCTGTCACCCCCAGCACTGGGAGTCCCGTAGCACCCAGGCAAAGGGATGAAGGAACCGAGCCACGGCATGAACCCGACGCCGGGCAAGGATGTAGGTGTCCTAGCACAAGGACATCCCTGTCCCCGGGAGATGCCAGCGATGGGGACCCGGTGGCAGCACGTCCCCGGCGTGGGCAGGGAAGGGTTTTGCTGTTGTTGCTGCTCCTCCTGTCATTACTATCGCCGGATTTTGAGCTGGATAACGAAGGGGCCCGGCCAAGCAAGCGATGCCGGTGATGAATAAGTGATGGAGCCCTCGGAGGGTCTCTATGGAGACAGCTCGGAGCACGCCGGGTGCCGGGGGGCCGCTGGCAGCCCCCGCATCCCAGAGCCCAGGAGCCAGGGCTAATTAGGGGCCGAGCGCGATGGCAGAGCCCTCTCCGCTCCCCGGCGGCTGATTTCCCTCCCCAAGAAGGTGGCTGAGCCCCGTGGGGAGGCTGGTAGGGGTTTAAATGGCTCCCTTTCCATCCCTCTCGCTCCAGCAGCAGCTTCCTCCCCTTCCTCCACTGTTTTCCCCGAGAGGAGCCACCTCGGTGGGTCCCTGGGTATGAGCGAGCCCCGGACACAGTGGCCACGGGCACCTCCAGCTTGGCTTGCAAGGGCTTTGGCACCCTGGGTGGCTCAGCCCCGCTGTCACACACGGCCTGTCCCCTGCGAGCGTCCGGCGTGCCCCGGGTCAGAGCACGCACCCGCTGCGCTGCTCGGGGGGACGAGGGACAGAGGACATCCATGGGGACGACATGTGTTCGAGGGGACAGCGTGCATCGGGGGGGACACTGTGTGTCCGGGGGGACAGCGTGTGTCTGGGGGGACAGCATGCATCCAGGGGACAGTATGCAGATGGGGGGGGACAACATGCATCCAGATGGACAGCATGCATCCGGGGGGACAGCGTGTGCCCAGGGGGATGGCATGCATCGAGGGGGACAGCGTGCATCTGGGGGGACAACATGTGTCCAGGGGGACAGCATGCATCAAGGGGGACAGCGTGCACCCAGGGGGACAACACGTGTCCAGAGGGACAGCGTGCATCCAGGGGGACAGTGTGCATTGAGGGGGACAGCATGCATCTGGGGGGGGACAACATGTGTCCAGAGGGACAGCGTGCATCCAGGGGGGCAGTGTACATCCAGAGGGACAGCGTGCATCCAGGGGGACAGCGTGCACCCAGGGGGACAGCATGCATCAAAGGGGATAGTGGGTGTCCAGGGGGACAGCCTGCATCTGGGGGGACAGGGTGCATCCAGGGGGGCAGTGTACATCCAGAGGGACAGCGTGCATCTGGGGGGACGGCATGCATCAAGGGGGACAACATGCATCAAGGGGGACAACACGCATCCAGGGGGACAGCGTGTGTCCAGAGGGACAGCTTGCATCTGCAGGAACAACATGGGTCTGGAGGGAGCATGCATCTGGGGGACAGCGTGTGTCCAGGGGGACAGCCTGCGTCCGGAGGGACACCCACCTGGGGGACAGCATGTATGCGGAAGGACACCATGTATCCGGCAGGACACCACACACCTGGGGGACAGCGCGTGTCTTAAGGGACGGCACGTGTTCTCGAGGGACAGTAGGTGCCTGAAAGGACAGCGTGTGTCTGGAGGGACAGCACGTGCCCAGAGGGACAGCCTGTGTCTCAAGGGACGGCACGTGTCTTGGGGGACAGGAGTTGCCTGAAGGGACCGCGTGTGTCTGAAGGGACAGCGTGTGTCTGAAGGGACAGCGTGTGTCCGGAGGGACAGCATGCATTTTGGGGACAGCACGTGCCCGGAGAGAGAGAGAGAGAGAGAGCATGCAGTAGGAGGAGGGACAGCAGGTGCATGGGGGACAGCATGCATCAGGGGGACAGCATGCACTGGGGGGACAGCATGCAACAGGAGGGACAGCATGCACTGGGGGGACAGCATGCAACAGGAGGGACAGCATGCACTCAGGGGACAGCATGCACTGGGGGACAGCATGGATCAGGGGGACAACACGCATTCAAGGGACAGTGCGCATCAGGGGGGGACAACATGCCTTCAGGGGACAGTATGCACTGTGGGGACAGTATGCATCGGGGGGACAACATGCATTCAAGGGACAGCGTGCACTGGGGGGACAACATGCATTGGGGGGACAGCACGCACTGGGGGGGACAGTGTGCATCAGGGGACAATGCATTCAGGGGACAGCATGCACGGGGGGACAGCATGCATCCAGGGGACAGTGTGCACCGGGGGACAGCACGGACTGGGGGGACAATATGCATTCAGGGGACCGCATGCATTCAGGGGACAGCATGCACAGGGGGACAGCACGGACTGGGGGGACAATATGCATCAGGGGGGACAACACGCGTTGAGGGGACAGCATGCATTCAGGGGACAGGGTGCACTGGGGGACAGCATGGATCGGGGGGACAGCATGCATCAGGGGGACAATGTGCTGGGAGGACAGCATGCATTGGGGGACAGCATGCAACAGGAGGGACAGCATGCCTTGAGGGGACAATATGCGTTCAGGGGACAGCGTGCACTGGGGGACAGCATGGATCAGGGGGATAATATGCATTCAGGGGACAGCATGCATTCAGGGGACAGCATACATTGGGGGACAGCAGGCACTGGGGGGACAATATGCACCAGGGGGGACAACATGCATTCAGGGGACAGAGTGCACTGGGAGACAGCATGCATCAGAGGGGACAACACGCATTCAGGGGACAGCAAGCGCCCAGGGGACAGCCCACCGGGGACACGCAGCCCCCCCGGCGCGCTGCGTGCAGCAGGGTGCAGGGTCACCCCCCCCCTCCCCGCCAGCCCCCGCTGCGAGTTATTCGCCCCCCAACAACAGGCCGGGATCGCGGCCAGCGACGCTTAAAGCCTGACCTGCCTCCAACCACCACCCCCACCCCCCCGTGCCTCAGTTTCCCCCAGAGAAACCAGCCCTGAACACTCCCCCCCCTCCAGATCTGCCCCCAGCAGCCGGGATGGGGGGGGGATTGACCCATCCCAGTGTGACCAGAGCCTCATTTAGCAGCTTCTTCTGGTTTCCCCCCCCCCGCCAGTTTTATCGCCGTAATATATCCCAGGTGAAAAATAAATGAAGCATCGGAGCCGGGCGGGCAATGTTCTTCCAGAAGTACTTAGGCAAATCGTTAGCGCGTTAATGACTGTGCCACGCCGCCTATTCCAGGTGGCCCGAGCGGCAATAAGGAAGATCCCGGCCAGGCCCAAGCAGACGGAGGACGGGAATTTATTGCCGGATTAAATAAAAGAAGAAGAGGCCGCATCCGCCAGCGAGGGGGGCTGGGGCGCTCTGCCGCTGGCCCCGCTCCAGCCGCAGGACACTGGGACTGCTGCCACCCGCTCCCGGCCGTCCCCGGCCCCTCGTTTTGCGGTGGGTTTGCTGCCAGGTGACAACAGATTGAGGTGCCACCGCCAGCAGCCGGGCTGGGCTCGGGGACGGGGAAGCAGGGGCTGGTTTCCGTCAGTTTTCGAGACTTTCGAGACCCAAGGAGCAGGGTCCCCGTCCCCAGGCTGGAGCTGGCGGAGGCTGCGGGATGCGGGGATGCTGCTGGGCAGCACCCAGATGATGCTCCTGCCTCGCAACAGGGTGCTAAGGCAAATCCCAGCGGCACAAGGAGCCCGGCTAGAGGGAATGTCAGCAGGGAATGCGGACATCAAGGTGTGGGGGGAAAAGTTTGGATGAAGGCAACTGGGAAGGAGCGTGGCTCAGCACACGCTGCAAATGGTCCAGGAGTGACCCCCGGGCTCCAGGGAGAAGGGGAGGGCAGGGGAGTTCTCCCAGAGAGGAGAGGAGAAGGGATGCCTGGTCCTGGGAGCAGGAATAAGGTGCCACAGATGGAAAACCTAATCCCTCGTCTGACCCCAGGGGTGCTCTGACCCCCGATCCCAGGGATGCTCTGAGCCCTGACACAGGGGTGCTCTGACCCCCAATCCCAGGGATGCTCTGAGCCCCAATCCCAGGGATGCTCTGAGCCCTGACACAGGGGTGCTCTGACCCCCAATCCCAGGGGTGCTCTGAGCCCTGACCCCAGGGATGCTCCGAGCCCAAATCCCAGGGATGCTCCGAGCCCCGATCCCAGGGATGCTCTGAGCCCTGATCCCAGGGATGCTCTGAGCCCTGATCCCAGGGATACTCTGAGGCCCGATTCCAGGGATGCTCTGAGCCCTGATCCCAGGGGTGCTCTGAGCCCCAATCCCAGGGATGCTCTGAGCCCCAATCCCAGGAGTGCTCTGAGCCCTGACCCCAGGAATGCTCCGAGCCCCAATCCCAGGAGTGCTCTGAGCCCTGACACAGGGGTACTCCGAGCCCTGATCCCAGGGATGCTCTGACCCCCAACCCCAGGGATGCTCTGAGCCCTGACACAGGGATGCTCTGAGCCCCGATCCCGGGGATGCTCTGACCCCCAATCCCAGGGATGCTCTGGGCCCTGATCCCAGGGATGCTCCAAGCGCTGACCCCAGGGATACTCTGAGCCCCGATCCCAGGGATGCTCCAAGCCCCAATCCCAGGGATGCTCTGAGCCCCGATCCCAGGGATTCTCAGCTCCCCACTGAAGCCATCCCAGCCTGGGTGTGTGTGGCTACCACAGCTCTCCACGCACTTGCCCCCCCCCCAACCTGCTTCGGTTGAAGTACAGATGCCTTCTTCAAAAGGGTACCCGCTCCCCCCCGCTCCTCTTCCTCCAAGCACACACCCCCCGGCCTCTGTTTCCCCGACGTGTGTTCTCACTGCGAGGACGCCCTCATGTGCCTGGGGTGGGACAGCTGTGTCCCCAGGGCCACCACGGATGCCTGGGGAAGGACAGCTCTGTCCCCGAGGGCACCTCGGAATGTCTCGGCCCTGTATTCCTGCTGTGATGATGCTGTGAAACGTGCCGTGCCTCAGTTTCCCCTTCTCGACTCCACGAGAAGCCCCTGATGGAAGGGGGACAAAAGGTGACCCCAGCCCTTCCCTAACACCTTCGGGTGCTTCCCATCCTCCTCCTGGTGGAAATTTTCTCCTCGGAGGTAAATCCGGCCACGAGGATGCTCCACAGGGACGAAGGGGGACGCAGGCAGCGCCAGCAGGAGCCTGGCAGAACCGTCCCCCCTTGATGTGGGGGGGGGGGTGGGGTGACACCCGGCTCTCCCTCTTGCAGGTGTCCCCAGGATTGTCCCCCCCCTCCGGATGACTCTCCTGGGCGTCCCTTGGCACCCCGCGCTCCGCTGCCACCCCCTCGCCTGGCACCTGCCTGCTCCAATTCCCCTTCCTTGTCTCTCCTTTGTTAACGATCCATTCACTCGCCAATTTAACCGGGATTAAAACCGGCTCGCTCGCTCCCTCGCTTGTTCCCCAATTAATTCCTTCGTCGCTTCTATTTCCAAATTAATTCGTCAGGCGCTTTGGCAGGGAGAAAGCGGCAGCGCCCGGGATCTGCGCTGCTCGGGAAGGGATCAGGGTTAATTATCCCACTGGGAATGAGCTGGGGGGGGACGTGGATCCGGGGTTCAGCTGGGGATGGGGACCCGGAGCCGGGGCGAGCGGCATCCCCCGGACCACCCTGAGCATCCCAGCGAGGCGGGGGGGGCTGCAGGATGGGGGACCCATCGCTCAGCCCTTCCACGTTCCCTCGGGAATACGGGACAAAACATGGGAACACGGGGACGAAATCCTTAGGGAACACCTCCGGGGGGGTGGGGGGGGGGTCCACGGTGGGGGAAAAAAGGTGGGGGGGGGGGGGTCCAGGCTGCGCCCCGCAAGGGTTAACACCGGGTAGAGCACGGGGCGTTCGAGCTAAAAATACGCGGTGACTTTTTCTGTATTTGCTCTAATGAGTCATTCCCTTTTCAGTAATTTATTGCTCGTTACATAATCACTTTCATTTTCAGCGCGAGAAAAATGGAATTTTATTTTATTTTTTTTCCTTTTTTTTTTTTTTCCCCCCCCCTTTTTTTTTTTAATGCAAAAGGGCGTTTAGCGATCCCTGCCAGCATCGTCGGCCCCATCGTCCCCACCCTGCCCCGCGTTCGCCTCCAGGGAAGGGGAGCCCGGGGTGATGCCAAAGGGGGGGGCTCTGGGGGCAGGGGGGGTGTCTGGGTGGGGGGACGGTGGCACCGGTGGCTCGAGGGGACGGATCCGTGGGGCCCAGCCCGGGCACGTCTCGCCTGGCTGGGGCAAGTGCTTGCCAGCACGGCCCCGAGGGCCAAGGATGGGCACCAGCTGTGGCCCAGCAAACCCAGTGCCGCGTCCCACAAATCCCAGTGCCGTCTCCCAGCATGCCCAGAGCCATGTCCCAGAAATCCCAGTGCCACGTCCCAGCAAACCCAGTGCTGCGTCCCAGCAAACCCAGTGCCACATCCCAGAAATCCCAGTGCCACGTCACAGCAAACCCACTGCCATGTCCCAGCAATCCCAGTGCCGTGTCCCAGCAAACCCAGTATGGTGCCCCAGCAATTTCCATGCCATTTCCCAGCAGACCCAGTGCCGTGTCCCAGCAAACCCAGTGTCGTGCCCCAGAAAACCCAACGCTTTGTCCCAGCAATCCCAGTGCTGCCTCCCAGCAAGCCCAATACTGATGCCCAGCAAACCTAGTACCATGTTCCAGCAAACCCAGTACCATGTCCCAGAAATCCCAGTGCTTTCTCCCACCAAGACCAGTACGGTGCCCCAGCAAGCCCAGTGCCGCATCCTAACAAGTCCACTGCCGTATCCCAGCAATCCCAGCGCTACATCCCAGCAAGCCCAGCGCTACATCCCAGCAAGCCCAGTAGGGTGCCCCAGAAAACCCAGTGTCATGTCCCAGCAAACTCAATCCTATGTCCCAGTAGTCCCAGTGCTGCCTCCCAGCAAGCCCAATACCGATCCCCAGCAAGTCCAGTGCCATATCCCAGAAATCCCAGTGCTGTGTCCCACTGAGACCGGTACGATGCCCCAGCAAGACCACTGCTGTGTTTTGACAAGACCAGTGCTGTATCCCAGCAATCCCAGTGCTACATCCCAGCAAGCCCAGTACGGTGCCCCGGAAAACCCAGTGCCATGTCCCAGCAAACCCAATCCTATGTCCCAGCAAGCCCAGTGCCGTGTCCCAGCAAATCCAGTGCCGTGTCCTGCCAAGTCAAAGGCAAGCCACAGGGAAGGGGAATCAGCCACCCTCAGCACCAGGGCGGGGGTGACTGGGGGGGTTCTGGCTCAGGTCCCCCTGGGACTGGGAGGTGGGGGGGGGATTTCCTGGCTGGGACACGGGGACCCCGCTGTCCCACCCCTGCCAACGTCGCTGCCGGCAGCTGCCCGCTCCCTGCCACCGAGGCGGGGGGTGGGAAGAGGGGGGGGAAAGTCCCGGGTTGGGAGCTGCAGAGTAGGAATTAACCGCGCCAAATGTTTTATTTGTGTAGAAATGCAATTATGCTAATTAAAGCACATCTGTAATTACAGCACTAAGTGCACAAGCGACGCCGGTGACTTCGGAGGGAGCTGGAAACCTGGAGGGCGGCTCGGCCCCGCAGCCAGTGAGGTCTTCGGCAGGGCGAGAGCCGGTGTCCCCGGGGGAGGTGACAAGGGTGACACGGGTGGCTGCAGAGCTGGCTGCTGCGGCCTCGGGCGGGGGGGGGGAGGGTGGGAGCGAGGTGGGGATGGTACCAGAGGATGCTCGGAGGGTGGGGAGGGGGGGGACAGGACAGAGTGGTACCCACGACCGCATCCCGGCACCCCCACCTGTGCCCGCTGCCATGGCCAATGCCAGACGATGCCACCAGCGCCCCAGGGACAGAGCAGGGGACAAAGCCCACCCCCATCCCCCCCCGCCCCTGACTGCAAGAGGGTCCCCAGAGAGCGTCGGGGGGGGGCACAGGGCAGGGTGGGCATCACCCCAGTGTCCGGGGAAAGGGGTGAAAGGGGGGAGCAGGATGGGAGCCCCGGCTCTGCCGGCGGCTGAGGGTCAAGAGCGTGTCTGGAAGGGAAAAATCAATGGGATGCAGAGGGACACGGCAGCCGGAGCATCAGCGAGAAGGACTCACGGGCTGGCTGGGCTCAGATATTCCCTCCCCAGGCAAAGAAAAGGGGGGGGGGGGGGGGGGCGGATCGCCCCCACCTCAATAAAGCCCTCACTGTGGGGAGCATGTGATGGGGGGGGGATGAGGACCACGGCATGGGGATGGGATGGGGCAGAGGGGAGATGCCCGGGGGGAGCAAGGGGAGCAGCAAACTGGGGGTGCTGGCGGAGCAAGAGGCAGCGCCGGGGAGCTGCGGGGTCCCCGCACCCCCAGGACACCCCTCCTCCATCCTCCAGCGGCGAAAAGCAGCCGGAGGCAGCCAACCTCCCACGCCGGCACCTGCCGACTCCCATTCCATCTTCCCCAGCCTCAAGCAGCGACCGGAAAAATCGCCCGGTTTACCCCAAGGGCCGAGCCCGGAGGCGAAGGATTTCACCCCGCGCGTCCGAGGGACGGATGGCGGCGGGGGCACGGGGCGGGGGGGGCCCCGCCGTTAAACATCGCCGCGGCGTGCGAGGGCAGGACGGGCCGCTGAGCTCTCTCTCCGTGTTTAATTTGGAGCAGTCATCAGCTCCGGGTAATTACAGGCCTGCATATTAATGGGCAGGTGCTGCGGGAGCGCGGGCGGTGACACGCCAGCTGGCAGGAGAGCGGGAGGGAAGGGGAACGGTGTCACCCCCAGCTTGGCCGGGTGCGATTTATTTGCTTTACCAAACGCACGGAGCCCTGAGTGCCTGGGCTGAGGCGGCGGGAGGGCTGAGCTCTGTTTGCACGGCAAACGCGCTTCCCCGCCTGCTGCCTGGCCCTCAAGCGCTGGGTCCCACGCAGGCAGCTGCCTGCGCTGCCAGGATGAAGAGCAGCTTCCCCAGGGCTTCCAGGAGCCACAGGAATGTCGCCCAGCCCCATCCGGTGGGGATGGAAAGCCCGGCATCCCTGAATCCTGCACGTCCTTAATGCACGGCATACCTGCAAAACATCCTTATTGCATGGCATCCCTGAATCCTGCATATCCCTAATGCATGGCATCCCTGAATCCTGCACATCCCCATGGCATGGCATCCCTGAATCCTGCACACCTCCACTGCATGGCATCCCTGAATCCTGCACATCTCCACTGCATGGCATCACTGAATCCTGCACATCCTCGCTGCATGGCATTCCTGAATCCTGCACATCCCTAATGCACAGCATCCCTGCAAAAAATCCTTATTGCATGGCATCCCTGAATCCGGCACATCCCTATGGCATGGCATCCCTGCAAAAAATCCTTATTGCATGGCATCCCTGAATCCGGCACATCCCTAATGCATGGCATCCCTGCAAAAAATCCTTATTGCATGGCATCCCTGAATCCTGCACATCCCTATGGCATGGCATCCCTTCAACCCTGCACATCCCTATGGCATGGCATCCCTGAATCCTGCACATCCCCACGGCGTGGCATCCCTAGCAGCCTGCACATCCCTATGGCATGGCATCCCTGAATCCTGTACATCCCTATGACATGGCATTCCTGAATCCTGCACATCCCTACGGCATGGCATCCCTGAATCCTGCACATCCCCACGGCGTGGCATCCCTAGCAGCCTGCACATCCCTAATGCATGGCATCCCTGAATCCTGCACATCCCTAACGCATGGCCTTCCTGCAACCCTGCACATCCCTATGGCATGGCATTCCTGAATCCTGCACATTCCCACTGCATGGCATCCCTGCAAACCCCCATCCCCATTCCCTGGCACCCCAAGATTCCATGCCCCAGCTCCCTGGAAGCAGGAGCGTATCCCTGAGCCCCCCGGCAAGCTGTCCCCAAGCAGCGACACTGGGAACGCCGAGTGACACGAGGAGCTTTGCATGGCAGCACCGGAGCAGGGAGGAGAGGAAAGCGGGAATGCCACCACCTCGGGGACCTCCAAGCGAGGCCAGCGGCATCCCAAGGGGGCCGCACCGCAGCCCCGGCACCAATCCGATCAGGAGCAGGGATTGGGGAGGCGGGGGGAAGAAACACACGGTTACCCCGAATCTCCGGGGAATTGTCCTTGGATAAATGCAGCGTTACAGACTCTGCCAACTCATCTTTCAATTAGTAGGTTTAGTCGATAACCAGAGCGGGGCGGGGGGGGCAAAGCAGCCGGAGGTGGCGTTTCAGCCCATGTGCGTTTTCTTCCCAGCGCTGGTTTTCTCCTTTTCCTGGCTTTTTTTTTTTTTTTTTTTGCCCTTTTCCTGGCCTTTTTTCCTCTTCCTGGCTTTTTTTCCCTTCTCCATCCTGCCTGTCCCAATGCACGACCAGCTCCACTGCTCATCCCTACCCAGGCCCCAAGCCAGGCTCAGCCCCACATTTGGGGTCTGGGGTCCCCTCTACTGACTGCCATCGGCAAAATCCCATGGGAATAGAGCAGGACTCCCAGAATCTCTGCTCTACCGCCCGTGCCCCATCCATCCCTGAGAACCGCAGCTCCCCCCCCTGCCCCCGAAGCAGGGATCCTCTCCTGGGCTGATTTCTCACCAAATCCTCCCCGTGCCGCCGGGCACCCCCTCCAAAATGAGCCGAATCTCCATGCGGAGGAAAACAATGCGGCACCAACACCCAATATTAATATTTTGGGGTGAGCCCCGGGGGGACCCGGACCATGAGGGAAGGGACAGAAGGGAAAGGGATGCGGCTGAAAGATGCTCCGAGCACCAGGGATGCGGGTGCCAGGGCTGGCACGGGCTTCGGCGGAAGGATGGGGCCGGCAGAGAGACGCGGGGGCACGTTAGTCATGTCCCCCCCCCCTCCCCACCCCCGGCATCGGGGTTGTACCACCGTCCGCCACGATGGCCCGGGGGGATGGCAGCGCGTCTCCTTGCTTAATCAAGGGATGAAGCGGTTTTTACATCTGACTCCTGCGCAAGGAGCTGACGCTTCCCCTCATCTCTCTCTCTTGGTGGGGGGGGGGTGGGGGGGGCGACATGGGCGGCGGTGGTAAGGGAGAGACACCTCCTTCCGTGGGGCACGGGCAGCCGTCCCCAGCCCCGCCGATGTCTCTTGAAGGGACGTCGACACCGATGGGAAGGCCGGGAAGGTGGGCAGCTCGGCCCCGGGATGGGCACGGAGATGCCACGTCCTTCGGCGATGGTCCAAACCCCCCCCCCGACCCCGACCCCGGCACCCTTGGCACCGGCTCTCCAGCGACGAACCGCAACCACCTTCTGCCGGGCGGCCGGATCCTGCTGCGGATCAGGCTGTTTCATGCCGGATCGCGCTTTCTATGAATTAATGGCTTTTCAGCTCCCTCCGCCCCGCCGTGCCCAGCCCGGGGGGGCGGGCTTGCGGGAGGGCTGGCAGCCGGCTGCCACCCGGCCAGTGTCCCCATGCCCCGTCCCCTTCCCTTCGGCGGGGTCCCCGTCACAAGGTGTGGGTCGCAGCGGTGCCAGGCTGCCAGCGAGCTGCACGGGGGGAGGATGGAGCCAGGGGGGGGAAAAATGGGGTCCCCTTGGTCCTCTGGGTACCACCGTGCCTCTGCTGTGCTGTGCTGTGCTGCAGATTCGGGAGGGATGGGAATGGGGGGGAACAGCTGCGGTGTGTCCCCCCCCCCGGCCCATGCTGGTGGCCAGCTGGGGCTCCCCGCGTGCCCGGGGGCTCGCTCCCCAGCACGCTCCCGGCTCCCGGGCACGAGCGATGCACGAGCGAGCGACGCACGAGCGATGCACGAGTGCGCCTGACTTCGCGCTTCTCGCCGCGCCGTGGGCTCGCCAGCCCACGGACCTGCTGGCCCATCTCCCTGCCAGCGCGGCGGCGGGAAGAGGCGGGGAGGGTCCCCAGCAAGCGCCGCAGGGCCCCTGATGAGCCCCCACCTCCGCAAAACCCCTCTGTCCTCACCAAAACAGGCACCCCGGGAGCCGGCTCCCACGCTATTCCCAGCGGGGAAGAGACCTCCTTGCCATCCCTGCATCCCATGGGAGGCAGGACAGCCCGCTCCGGCTCTGGGAAGAGAGGGTGACAATCACAGCTGGACCCGGGGGGGGGGGGGGGCCCAAAGATGAGCCCCTGGCATTGCCCTGACGCCGCTGGGTGTCCGTGGCATGGCACGCATCCTGCCCCGGCTCTCCCTGGGCACCCCAGGGGTATCCCAGCCATCTGGCGGGAGCAGGATGGGAGCTGGGTGGCCTGCAGAAAGCCACAGCCATTCCTGGGGGTGTCATTTACTTGGGGACAGCAAGCCCCAACACTAGCCCCCCTCAAGCTGCCCCCAAGCCTAAGTCCCACCATGAGCATGCCCTTTTCCCGCAGAATCCTCCGGAACGGGCTCTGCATCCGCCTCCACCCGCACCCCGGCTTTGGCCAAGGGACACCAGCACCCAAATGGCACCATAGTCCTTGTTGCGGGGGATGCCTGACCCTCAGCAGCTGGGCTGGGGGTTCCTTTGGGGCAGGAGCCTCGCCGACCCCCAGAATCCCCCCTTGTGAAATCGCCCGCAGCATCTCAGGGCTCCCTTGCGATGGGTGACCGTGCTGAGAAGTCCGTCTCCACGGCCAGATCCAAACCCGCCATCCCGGGGCCACGGCAGGAGGTACCGGGCTGAGAAAAAAACCCCAAAATATAACATATTTCAGCTTTCTGCTGGAGGAGCCCACGCCTCCGAGGGTGCAGAGCACTGGAGGGAACCAGGGGAAATAAAAGAGTAAAAATTTAATTAACAAAGGT
Organism: Chroicocephalus ridibundus; assembly: GCF_963924245.1. Lineage (NCBI taxonomy): Eukaryota > Metazoa > Chordata > Aves > Charadriiformes > Laridae > Chroicocephalus > Chroicocephalus ridibundus. The sequence goes on from NC_086284.1 coordinate 9,738,990, forward strand.
CATGATGCTCCTGGCTCGCGCCGCTGAGCCTGCCCCGACTCTCTCCCTACCGAGGGACCCCCCGGGATGCCCAGTAGATGCGGGAGGTGATGGGGAGAGGAGATGCTGCACGCAGCAGCCATGGGGCTAGAGCAAGCAGGAGGCTCTGGGAGTAAATGCAGCGTGTGCCCCGGTGCCCGTCACCCCAGCATCTGACACCAAGACATCCCACAGCCGACCCTTGGGCTGCCCCCCAACTCTCAGCCCGTCCTCCCAGCAGAGGGGCTCCAGCCCTCCCAGCATCTCCGGGGCCTCCTCTGGCCCCGCTCCAACAGCTCCGTGTCTCTCCTGTGCTGAGGCCCCAGAGCTGGAGGCAGCACTGCAGGGGGGTCTCCCCCGAGCGGAGCAGAGGGGCAGAATCCCCCCCCCTCGCCCTGCTGCCCACGCTGCTGGGGATGCAGCCCAGGCTGCGGGGGGGTTTCTGGGCTGCCCACGCACGTTGATGGCTCATGTTGAGCTCCTCGTCCACCAACACCCCCAAGTCCCTCTCCTCAGGGCTGCTCTAAAAAAGAGGTCCCCCATTCTGGGGAGCTCAACGCCAACACTAGCCCTAGAATTAGCCCTAACCCTAACCCTAAACCTAGTTTTACACCTAGCCATAGCCCTAACCCTAACCCTAACCTTAACCTTAGCAACAAACCTAACCTTAATCCTAACCCTAAACATTAACTTTAGTAATAATCCTAACCCTAACCTTAGCCCTAACCCTAACCCTAACCCTTAACCTTAGCAATAATCCTAACCCTAAATGTTAACCTTAGCCCTAACCCTAACCCTTAATTTTAGCAATAATCCCAACCCCAAACCTTAAACCCAGCCCTAACCTTAACCCTGACCTTAGCCTTAACCCCAAACCTTAACCAAAGCCCTAACCCTAAATTATCCCTAATCCCTAACCCTAACTCTAACCCTTAAACTTAGCCTTAAATCTAACCCTAAATCTTAACCTTAGCCCCAATCCTAATGCTAAATGTTAACCTTAGTCCTAACCCTAGCCCAAACACTAACCCGAAATCTTAACCGTAGCCCTAATCCTAACCCTAATCCTAATCCTAAACCTTAACCTTAGCACTAATCCTAAACCTGACCCTAAACCTTAACCTCAGCCCTAACACTAACCCTAAACCTTAACCTTAGCAACAAACCTAACCCTAATCCTAACCCTAAACCTTAACTTTAGTAATAATCCTAACCCTAAATGTTAACCTTAGCCCTAACCCCCAACCCCAACCCCAAACCTTAAACCCAGCCCTAACCTTAGCCCGAACTTTAGCCCTAACCCTAAACCTTAACCAAAGCCCTAACCCTAAATTATCCCTAAACCCAAACCCTGACCCTAATCCTAACCCTGACCCTGACCCTGACCCTAACCCTGACCCTGACCCCAGCCCCAAACCCACCTCCCCTGCACCAGCCCCGCAGCCCCACACCCCATTTTCCCCCCTGACCAGAACCCTGGGGGGCTGCAGAAGGACCTGGCGAGGGTTGGGGGGGGGGGGTCCCCGTGTCCCGCAGCTCCCCCAGACCATCGCGCCCGGGGACCAAAGAACCTCCCAGCCCCTCCTGAGCTGTGGGTCGCATCGCCGGCATCCGGCACCCACGGGCAGCGGGAGCTGGGGGATTTCTTTGCCTCGAGGAGCTGATAATAAAACAATTAGGGGATGTAGCATCCCCCGGCTCGAGCCGGGAGATTAACGCCTTCGCTGGTCCCGACACCTCTCCCTGTTGCTGGAGCCGCCTTGATTTCTTATTGAAAGGCTCCGTGGCTTCCACCCGCTTTTCCCAGGTGGGAAGGATGCGGCCACCGGCCTGGCTGTGCTCACACTAGTACAAAAAAATATGGGAAAAGGCCCCATTTTTTTTTTGTAGAGCAAGGAAAAATACATCAGGACCCACGGCTTGCGTCCTTCCAGCCGGGCTCCAGCTGAGTACGGGCTCAAGGACGGGGCTGTGGACCCATCCTGGCTGCGGGATGAAGGATAGGGAGCAGTTATCCCAGCGTGGAGGATAAATCCCAGGCTGCCACCTCCTGCCCAGCCCTACGGAGGTGCCAGGTCCCCACGGAGGGGAGCAGAAGCTCCGGATGGGGATGGTGTACGGGCAGCCGCTGCCTTCATCCCCAGACACCATCCCCATCACCGTGCCATCCTCGCCAGGCCGATCGATCCCATCGCCCGTGCCACCGAAGCCAAGCTGGGTGCCAGCGAGGGCTCGCGTCCCCGGCTCCATCTCCCTGTATTCCCATGTCGGAGCGGGTTCCGGCAGCCCTGACTGTCCCTTGCCTCGCCGCAGGCAGGGTTTTGCCGCAACGGGGGGAGGTTTGGGGTCAGCCCTGGAGGGGTTTGCGGCATCTTCACCCCATAGAAACCTCGAACCGTGGTGGGACGGGGACGGGTCCCCCTCCAGACCAGCCACCTCTGCCCGCCGCGAGCAGCAGCTCAGGGGAAGAGGGAAGCAGGGCGGGGGGTGGAATAAAAGCCCTCCACCAGCCTTATCCTTTCAAATGCTCTTTATAAATAGCTCCTGGGTGTCTTCTGAGTCACCCAGCTGAAACGTGCAAGCTCAGAAGGAAGCGGGAAGGGGTTGGGAAGCGATTCCAAGGCCGGGAAGGCTCTTTCTGGCGGAGTCATCCCTTCTGCCACGGGGTGGCCGTTGGCTTTTTCCCCTCCTGGGGTGCGATGATTCCCCCCCCCACCCCCGCCGGCATCCGGCGAGGAGAGAGATTTGGGGGGATGCTGAAACACGCCGCGAGGAGGCCAAGCCCTGAACCCAGCTCCCCCCCCCACCCCGCTCCTCACCCCGGCCAACAAAAATTCGATTTTAATATTTTCCTGGGGAAAACACACCCATCCCGACTCATTTCTCTTTTTTTTCCTCTGTGATTTACTATACAAAAGGCAAAGCGACAAAGACCTGGGAGGCTTGAACCCACCCGAAATGCTCCCCGCGAGCTCTCGAGTCACCTTTTCCCCCCTGCCCTCCCCCCCCCCCCCCCCCCAGCTGGCGTTGTGGGATGGGTTTTGCGGGGGCAGGCGCAGGATTTGGGGACGGGAGGAGGATTTGGGGCTGGGAGCAGGATGTGGGGCTGCGGGTGCCAAATAACCAGCCCCCCCCCCCGCCCCGGAGCCCATTTCTGAGCGAGTCCCTCCCTCCGGGATGTCACGCGGGTGACAAGGTTTGGGGATGCCACGGCATCGTGGACCACCATCCACCGGGAACGACAGACCCAGCACCAACCAGAGACCCCCCGCAACCCAGCCTAAACCCCTCCCCCCCAGTCATCAAATCTTGGGGTTTTCACCCATTTCTGTGAAGCAGGGGGGTGGGTGAGCTGCCAGGCTGCCCGTTGCCTGCGCTCTGCCTGCTCTCCATCAACAAACCCCCCCCCCCCCGCCCCTGGCTCTCTCTGCCGTGGGGATGGAGCCACGGCAGCAGACAAAGCATCTCCATCCTCCCCCCGCCCCCGGTGCTTCCCCCCCCACACCCTCCTTGCTTCCAGCCAGGCCCATCCATTAAGGAGAACAGCTCAGCCCTTTGCAGGAAAAAAAAAAAAAAAAAAAAAAAAAAGCTGGACAAGCAGAAAGTCCCAGGCAGCTCCGGGCCCTTGCCTGCGTGTTTCTGGCTCCAGCCCAGCGTGGCTCTCGGCAAAACCACGTGGGAACCGGGAAAAAGACAAAAGAGAAAGCGGGGATCGGGGATCGGAGGAGAAGGGGAGGCAGGAGGGATTCCCAGATCCATCGCCGTTCCCCCCCTGGGAATCCTGTATCCCCCATGGAGGAGCTGTCGGAGAACTCGGATGGATGCTCATCCTCCCAGAGCCCATGGAGCAGCGTGTGCGTCTCCCACCCCTCCCCGCCCCCCCGGGGAGCTCGGCTGGAGCGGGGCTCGCTCAGGGCAGCCCCTCGCTGGCAGAGCCGTCGGTGGTGCCAGCCTGGGCCGCGGCCAGCCCCGCGGTGTGCCAGCATTGCCCGGCCGGCCCCATCGCCTGCATCCGCGCCAGCAGCTGGCCGGCAGCCGGCAAGCACCGGAGGTTCATTCCCCGACACTTGAAAACCTCTGGCTTGCTCCCAAGCCGAGGGTGCTCAGCGGGGTGCCCCGGGGTGGGGGAATGTAGGGGAAGCTCCTGGCTGGTGTCCCCCCCGCAACCTAAGGGAGCTCCCCAAGCGCGGAGAGGTGCAGGGTGCCGGGAATCATGGAATCACGGAATGGTTTGGCTTAGAAGGGACCTTAAACCTCATCCAGTGCAACCCCGTATCCTGGGCAGGGACACCTCCCACCAGACCAGGTTGCTCCAAGCCCTGTCTGGCCTTGAAGACCTCCAGGGCCGGAGCATCCACAGCTTCTCGCAGGCAGGAGCTTCCCCTCCATCCTCTCCGCAAGCCGCTTCCAAGCTCCAGGGCTTGGTGCCCGCGGGGGTGGGTGATGCTGAAGTGCCCCAGACACCTCCCAGCTGACGTGGTGGCACTGGGCTGACAGAAAAGCAAGGCCACAAACAGCCTGAGGCTTCGGAAAAGCCTGGAGAACATCCCAGGCAGCCGCTCGCAGATCCCGAGATCCGCAGCAATGGGAGACCAGGCTGCCCTCACCCCACTGGACCTGGGAAGTGGGTGCCCAGCAGTGCTGGAGTCAGCATTTTCCATGGAAATTTAAACGTACAACCCAGGGACTGGCAATAACCACGGGGCAGAGGGTCGGGGCATCCTGCCCTCGGCTTTGCGGGTGCTCGGAGACCTCCAGAAAGCAGCCGAAACGCTTCGCCAGGCAGCTTGTGCCCTCCACGTCCCAGCCGGCGTCACTCCCCGGGTACCTGCAGGGCTAATGCCACCGGAGCGAGCCACAGAATCCTCGAATGGTTCGGATTGGGAGGGACCTTAAAGGTCATCTGGTCCCAAATCCCATGGATGCCACGTCTCTGCTCCAGGAGAGAAGCAGGGAGGAACAGCGAGGTGGGAAGGGACTGGGGTTTCCCTCTGGTGCGTGCCCAGGCCACACAGAGAGCAGCAGGTAGGGACATCACGAATGTCACCTCGTGCCATCAGCCCCTGCAGCTGCTCCCCTGGGCACCCCCCAGGCCGGGACCCCAGAGGAAGCGGCTCCCAGGTGGGTGCATCAGGGAGGTAACACAGGGATGGGGCATCACGCGTCACCCTTGCATGAGCCTTGATGGGGACACTTCGCCTGGGTCCCGGCATTGACCTGGGGACACAGTCCAGGTCCTGCCATTGACCTGGGGACACATCATCCAGGTCCTGGCATTTTGCTGGGGACACACCAATCAGGTCATGGCATTGATCTGGGGACACATCTTCAAGGTCACGGCATTGACCTGGGACACAGTCCAGATCCTGGCATTGACCTGGGGACACATCATCTGAGTCCTGGCATTGACCTGGGGACTCACCATCCGGGTCGTGGCATTTAGGTGGGGACACACAGTCCAGGTCCTGGCATTGACATGGGGACACACCATCCAAGCCATGGCATTGACCTGGGACACACAGTCCAGGTCCTGGCACTGACCTGGGGACACACAATCCGGGTCCTGGCATTGACCTGGGGACACACCATCTGAGTCCTGGCATTGACTTGGGGACGCACCATCCAGGTCCTGCCATTGACCTGGGACACATCATCCAGGTCCTGACACGGACTTTGGGACACATCATCCAGGTCCTGGCACTGGCCTGGGGACACATGGTCCAGGTCCTGGCACTGACCTGGCACAACCAGCAGAGACTAACGCGCTCCTGCAAAGATGCACAAGAACCATCTTTGTCCCCTGGTGGGACACCGGCTCCTTCCCCCCTGCCGGTGCCCGCGGCACAGGAGGACGGAGCCCCTCGCCCCAGCTGTGACCGCGGTCCCTCCTCCAACGCACGCCTGGCACCGACCCCATCATCGCCCCAGCGCCGAGCGCGGTGACACTGGGCCACTTCACACGTCTGCTCCTGCCTGGCGGCTGCCAGGAGCCGAGCGGGGAGAGCCGGGTGAGCTGCTGCTCCCCGAAACAAGCCCTGACCTCTCCCCAGCCTCCGCTCAGCTGGCTCCTTCCCCGCGGGGATGCTCAAAGCATCCTCTCCTCCTCCGCGTTTTCCACCCGAAGAGCTCAGCCGCTTCTCCCTCTGCCTGGGATGCTGTGAGAGCAGCAGCTCCGGGCATCCCTGGCATCCCACTCGCCGCTAACCGGGTCAGCAGCCGCCCGCCTGGGAATGCGCTTCCCACCGGGGGGAAAAAAGGAGGAAAATGGGTTAAAACGTGACCTGGATAACGCCAAATGGCACTTGACTGGCTGCCACCCAACACTCCCTGGTGATAAATTGACCGCGCAGGTGGGAGACCCGGCCCACCAATGGGTCTCGGCCCCGTGCAGCTCTCGGGAAGCTTTTCCACCTCGTTATATCCCCCCGGGAACAGGGATAAACATCTAGGAAGGACAGAAGGTTATATCCTGGGTAAAAAGGAGGAAGCATCTCGGCTCCCCATTCCTGCTTCTCCTGCCCTGGGCAGCTCGGGGGGCACAGCCGGTGCAGCTGCGCTAAGTTTCTATAGCATCCACCTTCCTTAAAAAGCCATTAAAGAGCAGCTGCAAGTCAGCAGAGGCATTCCAGCCGGAGGAAACATGGGGATAGTGTGGCATTTCAAGACCTTTGTGTGTTTTGCTTCAAGAAAAAGGACACGGGCACGTGTTCCGGCGGCAGCATGAAAGGATCTCCGCAGGGAACAAAGCCTGCACAGCGCCAGGGAGGGAGCCAGGAGAGCTGGCGGGGTGGGGGGGGAAGGATGCTGCCCGCAGAGGGGATCGGACCCAGCACCCACGGCAGCGCGTGGGGGGATCAGCAGCTCTCGGTGCCTCTGGAAGGTGGGTCTAAGCCCCACATCGCACGTAGGCTGGAGAGACGCTGGCGGCTATTTTCTCTAAGAAGGAGACAAACTTCTCCTCCGGAGGTCACCTCACGAGGGTGCGAGAACCTGGCGATGCCAGAGGGAAACATGTGGGGCCGGGGCAGGAGCGGGCGATACCTTCCTTCGCGCCTCGGTAGCCTTGTCATCACCTAAAGCACCCGCTCCAGGCCACCCGAGGCTGCTCCCGGGCGCATCCCCATGCGGCGAGGTGGCCCCTGGGACCGGTGGTCGTGGCACAGGCTGCCGAGCCAGGCGGTTCGGCCGGTGCCTGAGCACGTGGAGCTGGCACTGCCAGACAAAGGAATCCAAGCACTGAGCTGCCTTCCTCCTCGTCCCCCGACACCCGCAATCCCTTCCCCGCTGGATCAGCTCACGCCTCTGGCAATGTGGGGTCCCATCCCAGCAATTGCCCAGGGTGGGGAAGGGGCTGGGAGCACCCAAGATCTCCCGATACCCGGGCGGCGGAGCACCCACGTACGGCAAATCGCCTGTGCCACACACAGCCTGTGCACAGCAGCTGCGGAGCCTCGTGAGTGCTACACACACGCGCGCGCAGAGCCGGGGGTCTCCGCCATCCCCAGCCGAGCCCGTGGGCGATGGGAATTCAGGCACCGCATGTTTCCCGGGAGCCAGCTCAGCCCCCTCTTCCCACGTGGGCTCTCTGGAGCATCACCCTTCACCGCTTCCAGGGAGGCACTGTCATCCCTCAGCAAGGTCACCCCTCGCTCACACGCAAAGCCCCTTGTGCCTGCGCCGCAGAATCAGATCCCCGTGACCCCCGGAGCCCCTTCCCCACCTCGCTTCCGGCAAATGGCGCAGCGATGCCGGGACCCCCAGACCTGTTGCGGGGGTGGGAGTGCGGGGGGGTGGCTTCTCTTGACCTGCGTGGAGCCACCGAAACCACGATTTGGAGGCCTGACCTGCATTTCACAAAGTCACCCGTGCCTCCCCCCGGCAAACCGCTGGGCCGGGAGCCTTCCGCCCCCGCAGGAAGCTGCCACGGGGCAAGGGTGGCTCGGGAAATGGAGAGATGCTCTTCACACCAGCCCTCCGGCACAGAGCCTTTTGGTCGGCCGCCAGTGATGACCTGCTCTGGGCTAACACAGGTGGCGAGTGGGGAAACAGAGGTGGTGGGGGGGTTGCAGCCGCTTGTCATTCCCCCGCCACCTCCTCCCTGCCAGCTGTCAGGTAGGAGGAACTTTTTCCTGCCTCCCCTCGCCCCAATATCTCCCTGACCCCTTCACCCAGCATCACCCCCCGAGCATCCCACCCTCTCGGCGCGGTCCCCCCATCCCCGGTGCCGGCGGGAGGGGACTCACAGGTCAGACGCGGCCGCCTGGTACGGCTGGCTCCGGCAGAGGATGGAGTGTCCGCAGCCCTGGCCCATGGCTCCGCATGCTTCGGCAGCCCTGCCAGGCGGGCGCCGGGGGGTCGGCGAGGGCTGCCGGCGGGTTGCGGGCAGCCAGGAGCCGCCGCTGCCCCCGCTTCTCGGTGCTGGCTGGAAGCGGAGCCTCCCGCCGCGCTCGGCGAGGGTGTCTCCAGCCCGCTGCTGTCACCGAGCCCGATGCAGAGCGCCGAGGCGTGCGGGAGGGGAGGGCGGAGGAGGGAGCGGGGGGGGACACGCTGATTGACGGCGCCGCTGCGGCTCCACGGGGCTGGGCGGGGGCCGAGCCGCTCCCGCGGAAGCGCTGAAGGGGTCCGCACCTGCCGCCCGCCGCCGCCCGCCGCGGGCCGCGCCCGGTCTCGCCCGCCGCGCCGCGCCGCGCCGAGGGGCCGCCGCCTTTGTCTAGTGATGCTCAGGCTGGCCCGGCCCACCCCGTGCTCCCACAAGCGCCTTCCTTCCCCCGGGGCGCCGGGCAGCATCGAGCGATATAGAGCAGCACTGGCCCACAGGCAAGTCCCTGCCCCAGGGATGCTGGGCAGCAGTGGCCCAAAGGTCCCTGCCCGTGGGATACTGGGCAGCACCAGACCCACAAGCAGGTTCCTTCACCAGGGACACCAGGTGGTATCGAGCGATATAAAGCAGCACTGGCCCACAGGAAAGTCCTTACCCCAGGGATGCTGGGCAGCACTGGTCCCACAGGTCCCTGCCCCACAAGCAGGTTCCTTCCCCAGGGACACTAGGCAGCATCAAGCAATATCATGCAGCATGCTGTCACCTCCCAAATTAGCACAGCTTCCCTCTTCCCGAGCACCCAGCCCTTTGCGTGTGTGCAGCACCGAGCACCGCTGGCGCTTGTCTTGGCTGGGGTGGAGGAGCCGCTGCACTGTCCCTTCGGGCTTGCAGGACATCAGGTGGGTTTGTCCCCCTAAAGCCACACTGGGATCTCCTGCCCTGGGCCTCCCTGGGCTGGGGGGTGTCAGGGTGAGCTGTCACCAGGGTGGGATGGTGGCAGAGAGTGGCCAGAGAAGGGCACAAGTTGCTGCAGTGCCAGCCCTGGGGTTAGTCTCCAGTTACAGCAGAAGACCCAGGGCCCTGGAGCTGCTCTCCCAGGAGGGACCCTGGGGAAGGACGGCCATCCTGTGCTGAATCAGGGTCAGAGAAGGCTCTGCCAACCAGGAAACCCCCTATCTCTTGGCACGAGAGGAGGGTGCAAAGCAGGAGCGAGAGCAGCCTGGACTTTTAAAGATATGTAAGCACTTCAGGTCCTTCCAACACAAGCACCAGAGACATCAGACGAAGCTAACAGGAACCAGGTCCTGAACAAAGAGCGGGAGGAGGTCATCCCGCAGGTGAAGGTGAGGAGCAGAACTTTTTGCCCCGGGATGTGGTGGATGCCGCAAGTTCACATGGCTTAAGGTCAGCGTTTTCATGTACACAATGACACTGCCTGGAGTACTGCGTCCAGCTCTGGAGTCCTCAGCACAGGAGAGACACGGAGCTGCTGGAGCGGGGCCAGAGGAGGCCCTGGAGATGCTGGGAGGGCTGGAGCCCCTCTGCTGGGAGGACGGGCTGAGAGAGTTGGGGGGGTTCAGCCCGGAGAAGAGAAGGCTCCGGGGAGACCTTGGAGCCCCTTCCAGTCCCTCAAGGGGCTCCAGGAAAGCTGGGGAGGGACTCTGGATGAGGGAGGGGAGCCATGGGACGAGGGGGAAGGGGTTTCCACTGCAAGAGGTGAGATTGGGCTGAGATCTCGGGCAGAAATTCTTGGCTGTGAGGGCGGTGAGCCCCTGGCCCAGGTTGCCCAGAGAAGCTGTGGCTGCCCCATCCCTGGAGGGGTTCAAGGCCAGGTTGGCCAGGGCTTGGAGCAAGCTGGGCTGGTGGGAGGTGTCCCTGCCCAGGGCAGGGGGTGGCACTGGGTGGGATTTCAAGGTCCCTTCCCACCCAAACCATTCTGTGATTCAGTGATTCTATGATTGATACCAACGCTAAGTGCAACCATATGGTGACAACGTGCTCAACCTGCCCTTTTCCCCCAGGATCCAGGGGGGCTTTCCCCACTGGGATTTCCTTCCAGTAGAGGGGCTACAGCCCACCCAGCATCTCCGTGGCCTCCTCTGGCCCCGCTCCAACATCTCCATGTCTCTCCTGTGCTGAGGACTCCTGAGCTGGACACAGGACTCAAATGCGTCCAGACTTTCCACCTTTCCCAGTCTCTGGGCTCCGGCGGAGGTGTGGATGGCACAGGAGGACCGGCGCTACCTTGCTTTCTGCTGTTGCTTCTTGCAGACTTTCTAGAGCCCAAGACCTCAGGCTGACCTCGAGTCCACGGTGCAGGGGATGTGCCCGGGGACCCACAGGGGTGCCATGGGGCTGAACCAGTCCCTACGCCCTGCAGCAGCTGTGATGTGCGTGGGGAGCAAGGCGGGTGCTGCGTATGAGCCACGTGAACCCCCGTGTGATGGAACCACCTTTCCACATCATCGCGGCATGAAGACATCTACGGGGAGTCCCCTCTTTCCCAGAAAACACTGGTTCCTGTGATTGTTTTTCCCAGCCTCTCATATTCCCAAGAGGCATTTTTGCCTGGCAGCAGTCCCCAGCATGAAGCAGCTGAGAAGATCAGAGCAGATCTTGGAATCCTCTCCACAGGGAAGCAGTGGACTCCCCAACATTGGCCGCTTTTAAGATCTGGCTGGACAGAGCGCTGGGCCGTCTTGTCTAGACCATGCTCGTGCTAAGAAAGGTTGGACCAGGTGATCCTTGAGGTCCCTTCCCACCTGGGATTCTGTGACCCAGGTCCAAGACCCACCAGAAGGAACCATCCATCCCCAGATGCGAGGCAAGGGCCACCACATCTGCATATTCCCAGCATCCAGCCTGCTCTCAACCCCCTGTGGGTCCTTCTGTCATGCCTGGCTCTCTCCCCTATCCAAATGTTCAAAAGAGGTGTTTTTTTCTCTGCTCCACGTCCATCTGTACTATTTTCTCCTCAAGAGAAAACCCAGCCCCGTATCCAAGCAGCTTCTGAGAGTCCTTCTGCCAATGGCAGTGCGGGCGCTCGGGCTGTCACTGGCAGATGCAGTTCCTCCTTTCAGCGTGCGCAGCCCCGGGAGTTTCACAAATGCTGAGAAATTTAAACAGCCTGATGGAACGCTTCCGCTGCTTCTGAATTATTTTGATGCATTTCATTAAAAGTGCTCAGTTTTGTGTTGGGTTTGGTTTTGTTTTGTTTTTTTCCCAGATAAATCCCTGCTTGCTCTTCCTTGGCAGCACCCAGGAGGGCTGGAGTGGCGCCTTGAGGACTCGGGGGATTTCTGACTTGGTTTCATGAGCAACCAACGCCTACAGGATCCCACCCAGGGTGAGGGACATCGCAGAGATGTCAAGTGGTTGTCACCTCTGAGTGGATGCCATGAAAATGAACAGCTGGTTTGGAGATGCCAAAGGCAGAGGAACCTGAAGCACCAAGCTTTGGCTTTCATGCTGTATCTTGAGGAGGTTCCTCAGCAGGTTGCTCCACCAGCCTCAGGCAAAGAGATCTCTCCCTCTGCTGCAGCTCCCCATCATCATGATGGAGACACCCAGCCGTCTCCGGCACCACCTCTGCGCCCATCAAAGCTTCTCTTCCTCCTAATGCTGCACTTTGTGGGCAGCCACTTCTCCACCAAAGCAGCTGGTCTCTACCTGCTCCCTTCAGATTGTGCTGGTCCACCACCCACCAACCCGCGCTGCCCCAAGAACCTGCCGTTTGAGGAAGGCAAGGGTTTCTACAACAACCCCCTTGGTGTGTGCAGGCATCCCTGGGTTCCTGCCCTCCTAGAGGAAACACGAAGTGCCACAGGCATAAGGAGTCCAGGCGCTGGGTGGGCATTGCTGGTGGGCATCGCTGGGTGGAGATTACTGGTGGACAACACTGGGTGAGCATCGCTGGGTGGGCATTACTGGTGGACAACACTGGGTGAGCATCATTGGGTGGACATCGCTGGTGGGCATCGTTGGTGAGCATCACTGGAGGACATCACTGGGTGGACATTGCTAGGTGGGCGTCCTTGGTGGGCATCACTGGAGGACATCACTGGGTGGACATTGCTGGGTGGGTGTCCCTGGAGGGCACTTCACTGGGTGGACATCACTGGTGGGCATCACTGGCTAGGCATCGTTGGGTGAGGATCGCTGGTGGACATCGCTGGTGGGCACCTCTGGTGAGCATTGATGCATGGACATCGCTGGTGAACATCACTGGGTGGGCATCACTGGGTAGACATCACTGGTGGGCATCGCTGGGTGACCCCTCAAACACACGGCGAGCAGGAGGGCTGTGCCTGTGAGATGTGGTGCGGGGACTGGCTGTGGTGGCCTGTCCCCTCCCATGCCCATGATGCCCCTGGTACAGTGGTGTTGCTGCAGGGCAGGGATTTCAGATCTCTGGTCCAACCTTCTGCTCAAAGGTGGGTCAGGCCAGGGCTTCATCTGATCCAGCTCCAAGGATGGAGGCCACATGACCTCTTTGGGCCACCTCTTCCACTGCTCAAGCACGGAAATGTTCCTCTGTACACTGGTGTGAACAACCGTGCTGGCTGTGGACACCCACCTGAGCTGCTCTGTGGGTTGCTCACAGCCCACGTTAGGACCCCGTCATTTGGAACACAGCACCCTCCAAGCCCTCCAACACCCAAGGAGCCCTCCAAGCCCTTCAACAACCTCCTCCAGTGCCGAGGCCACCTCCAACTCCTTCACATGCTGCCCTGCACCCACCCAGGTCCTGTGGGGCTCAGACCCCCATGGAGCTGGTGCTGAGCCTGGCTGATGGAGCCCCATGGGGTGGGCACCCCAAGGGTAGACCCAGATGTTAGACCTGGTGGAGGAGCAAGGCCCTGGTGATGGCCAGCAAGATCTACCAAGAAACCTTCTCCAGGTGCAACCAAAGGGTGCACCTTACCCTGAGGAGGAAGAGGGTCCCGGAAGGGTCCGACACGGCTTTTCCTACAAATCCCTCCTGTTTCTCCGCACGATTCTGCGTTAGATGCAGCAAACACCCTTTTGACAAGCATTCATGGTGATCCCCGCTCTCGGCGCTGACAGGAGCCGAGTATCTTTATTTATTGTCAGGAAGACGAAGCGCTGCCGGCGTTTCAAAGGCATCGTTCCGGTTACGTGCCCTCATACCAATATTGGCGGCGTGAATACGAAACAAGCCTTGCTTTTGACTTCCGCGGAGCCTCCTTAGCTACAGGATTGAATATTTTGTGAGCTCTGAATAGCCGCGCATTGTCCTCGAGCGCTCATTGTGCAGGATACCAATTCCACCGCTAATGTAGATGTATTTGCTGATACAAAGCAATTTGCTCGGCAGATACTTTCCCGACAAAAGGGCTCGGCGTCGCTGCCGCCCCGCGCTCGGAGCTGCGGGCTTCCAGGGAGCAATTTGCTCCCTTGCTGTGCAAGCAAGAGTTGCTTCCTCCAGAGATACCCCGGCAGCTCAACCCAGCAGCCGGGGATAATCCCAGCGACCGAGCCACGCTCCGCTTTCCTGATTCCGGGATTTCCTTACGGCTGACTCTCAAGCATCCCACTGCATGCATCCAGAATAGAATCAGGGCATGGTTTGGGTGGGAAGGCACCTTAAAGGCCACCCAGTGCCACCCCCTGCCCTGGGCAGGGACACCTCCCACCAGCCCAGCTTGCTCCAAGCCCCGTCCAACCTGGCCTTGAACCCCTCCAGGGATGGGGCAGCCACAGCTTCTCTGGGCAACCTGGGCCAGGGGCTCACCGCCCTCACAGCCAAGAATTTCTGCCCGAGATCTCAGCTCAATCTCCCCTCTTGCAGTGGAAACCCCTTCCCCCTCGTCCCATGGCTCCCCTCCCTCATCCAGAGTCCCTGCCCAGCTTTCCTGGAGCCCCTTGAGGGACTGGAAGGGGCTCCAAGGTCTCCATGGAGCCTTCTCTTCTCCCAGCCTGTGGCTGGGACCGGGGGGTGCCCTCACCTGGGTGTAGGACCCTGCACTTGGGCTGGTTGAACCCCATGAGGTTCATGTGGTCCCACCTCTCCAGGTCCCTCTGGATGGCATCCCAGCCCTCAGGCGTGTCACTGCACCGCTCGGCTTGGTGTCACCCACAACCTCGCTGAGGGCGCCCTCGCTCCCACTGTCCCTGTCATTGACACCCCGATGGTGTCAGGGCATCTGCTGGGGGTGCAGGGGGTGCTGGGGACAAGGGACAGTCCCCACGGGCAGGACACCAGCGCACAGGGCTTGGCACCGGCTCATTTTGCATCCCTGGCATTGGCCCCTGCGCCGAAATCCATCCTCCCTGCAAGCTTCCAGCGCGCTCCGGTGAGCCTGGGGACAAACCCCCCCAGCCCCCAGCACATCCCCCAACATCCTCTTTTCCATGTCCTGAGCCCCAGCCCGGGCGAGCAGGAGGAATTTGGGGAAGCCCCAGGGCTTTTTTCACGCCCGGCGTGGCCCAGCCCTACGGGACGTGCCCAGTCTTCCCAGTATTCCCACCAAAAGAAGCACCGGTCCTGTCGCACCTGTAGAAACCTCTGCGAGAAATTTCAATTTCAACCAGTCGAGGGTTTTGGGTTTTCCCCCCCCAAACCCCCGCTCTGATTTTTTCCACCGTTTTCCCCAGCACGGTCTCGAAAACCCGAGGAGTCTTTCAGGGAGGCAAGAAAAACGGCGCAATGGCGAAAAGCTTTTCCATTTTCATTGACGTTTATCCTGGGAACAGCAAAAGAACAGAAAACAACACCCAGAGGAACCCGGAGCCTTGGTTTTTTTATCGCAAGGTCGGTACAAGCTGTTCTCAGGGAAAAAAAAAAAGAAAAAAAAAAAAAGGAAAAAAAAAAAAGAAAAAAAATCCTCAATGATCGGGAAAATGATTTCCCACATCCACAGGTACAACAGCTCTGCCGTGGCGTGGGCAGAGCAGGGAAAATCCACCCCACCCCACCCCCCCGGTATTTTTGGGTAGAGATGGGGGTCCTGGGGAGCTGTTTGGAGGTTGTTCTGGGGGCTGGGGGGGGTGCAGCACCCCGGTCCCCGCGGTGGGATGTTCTCCCGCCCCATCCCATGCCGGAGCCGGTTGCTTTCCCCAAAAACAAGTTGGAGCAAAGAGGGGGGTGGGGGTGGGGGTGTGCTTGGGGGGGTCTCGGCACCCCCTGCCCCATCGGCAGGGGGCAGCTGGAGGTGGGGGGGTGGGATGGGGGGAGCGGCTGATGAGAAGATGCTCCGAGCAGATTAGGGGAGGGAAATGAAAGGTGGGGTAGGGAGGGAGACGTCGGGGATGGTGGGAGGATCACAGAATCGTGGAGTCGTGGAATGGTTTGGGTTGAAGGGACCTTCAAAGGCCACCCAGTCCCCCCCCGCCCCCCGCTGCCCTGGGCAGCGACACCTCCCACCAGCCCAGGTTGCTCCAAGCCCCCTCCAACCTGGCCTGGAATGGTGGGGGGGTTCCGATGGGTGTCCCGGTCACGGCCAGCAGCCCGTTCCCCTCCCAACACCCCCTGGCAAACCCCCCACCATTATTTTATATGGTTTTGCCCAATTTTTGCTGGCGTTCCGTTCCCCAGAGGAGAAATGGGAGCAGATGGCCGCGCTCCCTTGACCACCCAGGACTGCCATGGCGGTGGCCACCGCCTGCCCCGGGCCAGCTCCCGGTTGTTGCCGCTGGCCGGGATGGGGCTGTGGGGCTGGGTTGTGGCCTGGGGGCTGCCCCCGGCCGCGGGGACGGGGTCCAGCCGGGGATGGGGGACCCAAATGCCCAGGAAGGGGCTTGGGTGGCCTCAAGGGGACATAGAGCTTCCCTGGGTGTGGGGAAGGGATTGGAGAGGGAAGGGGAAGGGGAAGGGGAAGGGGAAGGGGAAGGGAAAGAAGGGGAAAGAAGGGGAAAGAGGGGAAGGGGAGAGATGGGAAAGGGAAAGGGAAAGGGAAAGGAAAGGGAAAGGGAAAGGGAAAGGGAAAGGGAAAGGGAAAGGGAAAGGGAAAGGGAAAGGGAAAGGGAAAGGGGAAGGGGAAGGGAAGGGAAAGGGGAAGGGGAAGGGGAAGGGGAAAGAAGGGGAAAGAAAGGGGAAAGAAAAGGAAAGAAAGGGGAAAGAAGGGGAAAGAAGGGGAAGGCGAGAGATGGAAGGGGAAGGGGAAGGGGGAAGGGGAAGGGGAAGGGGAAGGGGAAGGGGAAGGGGAAGGGGAAGGGGAAGGGAAAGGGAAAGGGAAAGGGGAAAGAAAGGGGAAAGAAAGGGAAAGAAAAGGAAAGAAAGGGAAAGAAGGGGAAAGAAGGGGAAGGGGAGAGATGGAAGGGAAAGGGAAAGGGAAAGGGAAAGGGAAAGGGAAAGGAAAAGGGGAAAGGGAAAGGGAAAGGGAAAGGGAAAGGGAAAGGGAAAGGGAAAGGGAAAGGGAAAAGGGGAAGGAAGGGGAAGGGGAAAAAAGAACAGGAAGAGGAAAAAAGAAGGGGAAAGGGAAGGGGAATGGGAAAAGGGAAGGGGGAGAGGAGGAGGAGAAGGAGAAGGAGAAGGAGAAGGAGAAGGAGAAGGAGAAGGAGAAGGAGAAGGAGAAGGAGAAGGAGAAGGAGAAGGATGGTTCCAAGTCATCCGCCTTCTCCAGGATGGCTTCACCCCGTTGCAGGCTGCGGACGGGTGCCAGCAGCCCCCCCCGCAGCTCCCCATGGGTGACAGGGGCAGCAGGAGGGCGGCTGGTCCCGGGGCCCAGGGCCACATCCAGCCCTTGTCATGGAACCTGCCCCCAAGCCTCCGCCGGCTTCCCCTGCCAGGTCGCATCCGTCAGCTGGGGTGAGGCGAGGGGACGGGCACCCGCCAGCGCCATCGCGCCGAGGACGTCACACGGGTGCCCTTGCCCAGCACTGACCTGCGGCGACAAGGCGCTCGTGGCCGGCGAGGGGCTGTGGGGACCCTCTGCCCGCCCCTTTCCAACCTCTATTTGCATCTCCCAGCAAACGTGTCCCACCTCTCACGCTCTGACGTGTCCCCAGGAGCAACGTCTGGAGCAAAATCCCCACAGTGGCGATGACCCAGGTGACAGCATCCATCCAGGTTGACAGCATCCATCCCAGGTGGCAGCATCCATCCCGGGTGGCAGCATCCATCTGGGGTGGCAACATCCGTCCCAGGTGACTGCATCCAACCCAGGTGGCAGCATCCATCCCAGATGACAGTATCCGTCCCAGGTGGCAGCATCCGTCCCGGGTGACAGCATCCATCCCAGATGACAGCATCCATCCCGGGTCGCAGCATCTGTCCCAGGTGACAGCATCCATCCCAGGTGGCAGCATCCATCCCAGGTGACAACATCCATCCCTGGTGGCAGCATCTGTCCCCGGTTTGTGCCGGGGGGGCTGACACCCGTCACACAGGCAGTGGGAAACAAGCATTGGAGCAGGATCAGGCCTGGAGAGACCCATCCTGGCTGTGGGAATCCTCAGGAATCTTCAGGGTGACCTCAGAGTGCCCCCAGCCCCCTCCGGGGCTCTGCCGGGCACCATCCCCGTAGCCCCCCCACCATCCCCCCGGGCCCCCAGCTCTGTCCCCCTCCCCCCCGTTCCCCACCCTGAAGCTGTCGAGGTTTTGAGATCCTTCTTGGCACCCCAGCCCCCTCCCAGCTCTCATATCGATGCCTGTCGTGGGGGGTATCCAGTTCTGGGGTGGCACCGGGGTGCGAGCGGAGCCCAGAGGT
Organism: Chroicocephalus ridibundus; assembly: GCF_963924245.1. Lineage (NCBI taxonomy): Eukaryota > Metazoa > Chordata > Aves > Charadriiformes > Laridae > Chroicocephalus > Chroicocephalus ridibundus. The sequence goes on from NC_086284.1 coordinate 9,756,999, forward strand.
CCCAATCCTTGCTGTCCACCCACCCGTCACCCAGAGGGAGGGGTCCCTCCCCCGGTTTTGGGGGTGACGGGGGGGGGGGAGGGGCTTTTCATCTCTACCCAACACCTCCCCATCCCCAGGGTGGGGTGCAGGTGAGGGTGGGGACAGGGGACAGGGCAGGGAGTGGGGACACAGGAGAAGTGGGGACACAGGAGGAGCAGGACGGGGGGCTCTGCGCTCCTGGGAAGGGGTGTCCTGGTGACCTGCACCCCAACAGAGCTGAGATGATGTGGGTGTGACACCCCAGAAGGCCGTGCCACCATCCAGCCAGACCTGGGCAGGTGGAGAGTTGGGTGGAGAGGAACCCGATGGAGTTCAACACGGGCAAGTGTAGGGTCCTGCCCCTGGGGAGGAACAACCCCCCGCACCAGGACAGGTTGGGGCTGACCTGCTGGAGAGCAGCTCTGCAGACACAACCCCCCCACACACACACACCCCCCTCCCAAGCTCATTCCACACTTGCTGCCACCCGGATAAACCCGCTTTGTGGCATTTAACACAAAGAATTGTGGCGAGCCTCCGTCACACGGCAGCGGCCAGACCTCGGATGCAGCATAGAAGAAAAAAAAAAAAAAAAAAGAAGGACGAAAAAAAAATACAAAACGCAGGAAAACCTTAAAAGCCGGTGGGACTTGCTCACACGCACACATATATAAAAAAAAAAAAAAAAAAAAAAAAAAGCAGCTCTTTGAAGAGAATCACTTTAAATTGGCTATTTATCGGCGCAGCATCCCGCCGGGAGGTTGTCATGGCTACCTGGCAGCCGACTGCTGGGGCGGCAGCTTGCCAGCCCCATGTGCCACGTTGTGTGTCCCCACGGTCCCGCCGGTGACAAGCCTTCACCGCGCCGGTACCTGTTGCCGCGGTGCTCAGCAAAATCCGTCGCCCTCCGTCCTGGCATGGGGTGCCAACCCCGACGCCCAGACCCCAGGGGTTGGTACCTGGCTGGGGAGATGCTGCTGGGCATCCCAAGGGACCTGACCGACATCCCTGTCCCTCTGGGGAGGGAGCGACGCCACGCGGCTTCCCAGCCATGGTGGCACAGCCCGTCCCCGAGCCACCGCTTGCTGGGGGATGTGAAACCCCACGGCAATAAACCCTGGGGGCAGAGGTGGAGCTGGGGGTGCATGTCCAGCCCAAAGGATGCATTCCACATCCCTGCTCCAAGCCCTAGGAGAAGGGCCGGGCTTTGTGGTTGTCACATCCCAGGGCTCCAGGTGACAACCTCCCCCCCGCTGCAGTGCTGCCTCCAGCTCTGGAGTTGTGGAAAGACATGGAGCTGTTGGAGCGGGGCCAGAGGAGGACCTGGAGATGCTGGGAGGGCTGGAGCCCCTCTGCTGGGAGGACGGGCTGAGAGAGTTGGGGGGGTTCAGCCTGGAGAAGAGAAGGCTCCGGAGAGACCTTGGAGCCCCTTCCAGTCCCTCAAGGGGCTCCAGGAAAGCTGGGGAGGGACTCTGGATGAGGGAGGGGAGCCGTGGGACGAGGGGGAAGGGGTTTCCACTGCAAGAGGGGAGATTGGGCTGAGATCTGAGGTAGAAATTCTTGGCTGTGAGGGTGGTGAGCCCCTGGCCCAGGTTGCCCAGAGAAGCTGTGGCTGCGCCATCCCTGGAGGGGTTCAAGGCCAGGTTGGCCGGGGCTTGGAGCAAGCTGGGCTGGTGGGAGGTGTCCCTGCCCAGGGCAGGGGGTGGCACTGGGTGGGCTTTAAATGTCCCTTCCCACCGAAATTATCCTACAATTCCATGATTCACAGAATCACAGAATGGTAGGGTTGGAAGGGACCTCTGGAGACCCTCCAGTCCAACCCCCTGCCAGAGCAGGGTCACCCAGAGCAGGTGGCACAGGAACGCGTCCAGGCGGGTTTGGAATGTCTCCAGAGACGGAGACTCCCCCACCTCTCTGGGCAGCCTGTGCCAGGGCTCTGCCACCCTCACAGGAAAGAAGTTCCTCCTCATGTTTAGGTGGAACTTCCCATGCTCAAGTTTGTGCCCGTTACCTCTTGCCCTGTCGCTGGGCACCACTGAAAAGAGCCTGGCCCCATCCTCCTGACACCCACCCTTTCAGTATTTCTAAGCGTTGATAAGATCCCCCCTCAGTCGTCTTTTTTCCAGACCAATGAGACCCAAGTCCCTCAGCCTTTCTTCATCAGAGAGGTGTTCCAGTCCCCTCAGCATCTTGGTAGCCCTATATCCATACATCCCACACTGCACCCCTGTCCCTGGGCATCCCATCCTGCTCCCTCACCGCTGGTCCCAGCTCCCTGCCCCAGCCCGGAGCGGGATGGAGCAGGGATGTCTCCGGGCTGACGAGCCTGGAACGTGATGGCGGGGAGGGAGGCGATGTTCGCAGAGAGATGGAAAACTCCGTTATTTTTAAATAAATCCAAATTGACGTGGGCTTAATGGAGAAGGACAAGCCCAGCTCCTCCTCGCTGCCAGCGCCACCGAAACCAGTCCCAGGGTGGGATGAGGAGCCGGGGTCCCAGTTCTGGCCATGCCAAGCCAAGGGCACCCTCCCGCCCCCCAACCCTAATACCCCCTTCTCCACCACCCCAGGGTGCCCGCACCCCGACACCCATCACCCACACCCGCCACCGACCCCCCCCGGCACCGCCAGCATCCCACAGAAGTCGGGAGAGGTGGATCCCCCCCCCCGGCCCCAATCCTGCTGGACCCCGGCACCCCCAGGCACAACCCGCCTCTCCACCCCCTTCTCCCCCACATCTGCACGACGTTTATTTAGTTATTTAAATTTCCTTTATTTTTCCTATTAAGCCGGGAGCGGCGAGTGGGCGGCTGCTGGGGAGGGAGGAGGGGAGCTGGGGGGGGAGTACGGGGATGGATAAAAGCCTTCAAGCAGCGGGGTCCTTCCCCTGCCCCATCGATTTATACTCTTAACACCCTCCAGGCGGCTCTTTTTCCCCTTCCCCACCATCCAGACCCCCTTCCCCATTATTGGGAACCCCTTCCCCACCATCAAGACCTCCTTCCCCACCATCGAGGCCCCCCTCCCCACCATCAAGACCCCCTTCCCCACCATCAAGACCCCCTTCCTCACCATCGAGCCCCCTTCCCCACCATCAAGACCCCCTTCCCCACCATCAAGACCTCCTTCCCCACCATCAAGACCCCATTCCCCGCCATCGAGACCCCCTTCCCCACCATCAAGACCTCCTTCCCCACCATTGAGACCACCTTCCCCACCATCAAGACCCCATTCCCCACCATCGAGACCCCCTTCCCCACCATCAAGACCTCCTTCCCCACCATTGAGACCACCTTCCCCACCATCAAGACCCCATTCCCCACCATCGAGCCCCCTTCCCCACCATCCAGACCCTCTTCCTCACCATCGAGCCCCCTCCCCCATAATCGAGACCCCCTTCCCCACCATTGAGGCCCCTTTCCCACCATGAAAACCCCATTTCCCACCATCGAGGCCCCCATTCCCCACCATCGAGGCCCCTTTCCCCACCATTCAGACCCCCTTCCCCACCATCGAGACCCCTTCCCCACCATAGAGACCCCCTTCCTAACTCTCTGGCCGGGCTGGAAGCGAGCAGAGGTGCCGGGTGGGCCCTGGACCGCCCCCCCCTCCGGGTCGAGAGTGGTTGTATTTTCAGCAAGTTTCACCAAATCCTTCCCCATCTTGAGCCCATTTTATGGATGGGTAAACTGAGAGCGGAGGGAGGTTGTCACCCTCCATCCCTGGTCACCTCATGCCGAGGGGGGAGGCAGCCCCACGCTCCCATTAAAAAAAAAAAATACAAATACAGGCATGGGGAAAAGGAAAAAAGGGGGAGGGAAAGAAAAGGGGGGGGGGGGAAATGCGAGAGAGCCTGAAAAAAAGCCGGTGACAGTTTAATGGGGCTGCTGATGAAATAATGACTGTTTTAAAGTCTGCTGGAGTGTGGCTGCGCCTCTATTAAATCTGGGAGCTGATAATCTGCTGAGTTCATTACCATGGCGGGGGGGGAGCGCGGGGGGGTCAAGAGCAGCCGCTCGGCGGGACGCAGGGTAGGGGGGCACGGCTGGGGGGACACCCCGTGCCATGGGGCGGTCACAGCATCGCGCCGGGCTGTCGGCATGGCCCCATTCCCCTTTGGGGACCTGAGATGGGGAGGGTGAACGGGGGGGGTGACACACACACACACACCCCCAAGAGGCAATGGCTCTTTTCTGGGTGCACCAAGCGGTTTCTCGACTTGGGGGGGTGGGGGGAGAGTCGCAGGGATTTCCCAGGAGGGACTGGGGAGGCAGGAGCCGCCGCAGGCAGCACCCCAGGAATGGCGGCACCCCAGGAATGGCGGCACCTAGAGCAGTCAGCAGCCCGGGAATGGTGACACCCCAGGAATGGTGGCACCCCAGGAATGGTGGCATCTAGAGCAGGCAGCACACCAGGAATGGTGACACTCCAGGAATTGTGGTACCCCAGGAATGGCGGCACCCAGAGCAGGCAGCATCCATGGACAGGCAGCACCCCTGGAACGGCAGCATCCCAGGAATGGCAGCATCCCAGGAATTACGGCACCCCAGGAATGGCAGCGCCCCAGGAATGGCAGCGCCCCAGGAATGGCAGCACCCAGGGTAGGCAGCACCCCCGGGCAGGCAGCACCCCAGGAGTGGTGGCACCCCTGGGCGAGTATCACCCCAGGGATGGCAGCACCCCAGGAATGGCAGCACCTCTGGCAGGCAGCACCCCAGGAATGGTGGCACCCCAGGAATTACGGCACCCCAGGAATGGCAGCACCCCAGGAATGGTGGCAGCCAGAGCAGCCAACAGGCAGGGCAGGCAGCATGGTGGGTAGGCGGCACCCCTGGACAGGCAGCACCCCAGGAATGTCAGCACCCAGGGTAGGCAGCACCCCCAGACAGGCAACATCATGGGCAGGCAGCACCCCTGGACCAGCAGCACCCCAGGAATGGCAGCACCCATGGACAGGCAGCACCCCAGGAATGGCGGCACCCAGGAATGGCAGCACCCATGGACAGACAGAACCCCAGGAATGGCAGCGCCCCGGGAATGGCAGCATCCAGACCAGGCAGCATCGCAGGCAGGCAGCACCCCAGGAATTATGGCACCCCAGGAATAGCAACACACAGGAATGGCAACACACAGGAATGGCAGCACCCCTGGACAGGCAGCACTTCTGGCAGGCAGCACCCAGGAATGGCAGCACCCCAAGCAGACAACATCCCGGGCAGGCAGCATGGCGGGTAGGCAGCACCCCAGGAATGGCAGCACCCCAGGAATGGCAGCACCCAGGGTAGGCAGCACCCCTGGACGGGCAGCACCCCAGGATTTATGGCACCCCAAGAATAGCAGCACCCAGGAAAGGCAGCATCCCTGGCAGACAGGACTCAGACGAGGTAGCACCCAGGGCAGGCAGCACCCCAGGAATGGCAGCACCCAGGATAGGCAGCAACCCCAGACAAGCAGCATCATGGGCAGGCAGCACCTCAGGAATCATGGCACCCCAGGAACGGCAGCACCCAGAGCAGGCAGCACCCCTGGACGGGCATCACCCCAGGGATGGCAGCACCCAGGAATGGCAGCACCCCTGGCGGGTAGCACCCCAGCATTGGTGTCACCTCAGGAATGGCGGCACCCCGAGCAGGCAGCGCCCGTGTCAGGCAGCGTGTGCCTGTAACACACTCGGGTGCAGCCCTGCATCCCACCCACCGTCCAGCCCGGGGCCCGGGGGAGGCGGCTGGGGCGGTTTGAGGAGGGGCTGGGCTGGCCCGGGGCGCTGAGCCCTGGGGAGCCGCGGGGAGCGGGGGACATGGCTCCGCAAAGCAAACGCTGGGTTAAAACAGCCCCGCAGCGGTGCCTTTTACACGCTCTGCAAACCACGGGGCTGCCCCCTGCCTCAGTCTCCCCCTCTGCAAAGGGATGAGGAAAGGGCAGAGAGGGAAACTGAGGCACGGGAAAGCCGGGGGCTGGCTCCGAGCCCCCTGAGCATGGCCCTTGGTGGCACACAAGCTCCCGGCGGCTGCTTCGTGCCACCTCAGCGGCGACTCTTCCCTGGCGTTTCCCTAATCCATCTGTTCGGCACGCGAGCTCAGGGATGCTCCTGCCACCGCCGGACCACGGGCAGGGATGCTGCCGGCTCTGCCACGTACCGAGGCCTCCCGCACCCTGGGAAGAGGCAGCTGGGTACCAGCCGGCGGCTGCGGAGGGGCTAGAAATCACCCTCACGTGCCAAACCACCGGCGATGGCGGGGAATTTATGAAGCTGTTTGTAAATGACTCCGCAATTAATCACTCGGCTGGGCGAGGTATCACATGGCGTTCGCCTCCGCAGGGCTATATATAGAGGGGAGGTGTAGGTAGGCTCCATCCATCCCGCTCCGGAGAGACAGGCTCTTGGCTGGCCTTCCTCCCATCGCCGGGCTGCAGCTGAGCACGCACCAGCTCGGCGCAGCTGTGGGGCAGCTGCTGCAAAGCGCCCCGCTCCCTCCGTGGGCTGGGGGACTTTAGGTCCCCAGCTGCCCTCGGATGGTCCATCGGGAGCTCCCCATCCATCCTGTCCCCAAGGGAGAAGGATGGAGGTGAAGGGAACCCCGAATCTCACGCCCGGGGGATGCAGGATGCCGTGGGAACCGCAGGCACCCACGGTGGCAGCGTCCCCAGCACGGGACATGGAGGTGGCTCAGGGATGGGAGCGTTTTCTGCGGCGCTGCCCCGGAGCCTGAATTGCCCTGGGAGGGACGGGACCAACCCCGAGGGGCTGCGGGGATGGGGGCTGCTCCCCTTCCCCGGGGGGCTGCGCAGCCCCGGCACGCAGCCCCGGCGCCGAGGGCACCGCCACAGGCACCCGGCCTGGGTCAGCCAGCGCTAAACGCACACGCAAAGGACAAGGACACGTGTGTGCGCACACTCAGGGGGCACAAGCATGTGCAGGCAGCCGGCACGTCACAGGCGGAACACACGTGCAGCACCAGCACCTGGTGCAGACGCTCAGGGCGGGGGCGAAGATGCAGATGCTGAGCACGTGATACGTGCACAGAGCGTGTGTTGCACACACTGAACATGTGTTACAGACACTGAGCATGCGTTGCATGCACTGAGCACGTTACATGCACTGAGCATGTGCTGCATGCACTGAGCACATGTTGCATGCACTGAGCACATATTACATGCACTGATCACGTTGCATGCACTGAGCACGTGTTAAATGCACCGAGCATGTTGCACACACGGAGCATGTGTTGCATGCACTGAGCACGTGTTACATGCACTGATCATGTGTTGCATGCACTGAGCATGTTGCATGCACTGAGCGCATTACATGCACTGATCACATGTTGTATGCACTGAGCATGTGCTGCACGCACTGATCACATGCATGCACTGAGCACGTGTTGCGTGCACTGAGCACGTATTACATGCACTGATCACATTGCATGCACTGAGCACGTGTTGCGTGCACTGAGCATGTGCTCCATGCACTGATCACATGTTGCGTGCACTGAGCACGTATTACATGCACTGATCACATTGCATACACTGAGCACATGTTAAATGCAGTGAGCATGTGCTCCATGCACTGATCACACGTTGCATGCACTGAGCACGTATTACATGCACTGATCACACTGCATGCACTGAGCACATGTTGTGTATTACATGCACTGAGCATGTGCTGCATGCACTGATCACGTGTTGCATACACTGAGCACATTACATGCACTGAGCACGTGTTACATGCACTGATCACCTGTTACATGCACTGAGAGTGTTGCATGCACGGAGCATGTGTTGCATGCACGGAGCATGTGCTCCATGCACTGATCATATGTTGCATGCACTGAGCACGTGTTACATGCACTGATCACACTGCATGCACTGATCACATGTTACATGCACTGAGCATGTGTTGCATGCACTGAGCACGTGTTGCGTGCACTGATCACATGTTGCATGCACTGAGCACATATTACATGCATGGAGCATGTGTTACATGCACTGATCACATGTTGCATGCACTGAGCACCTGTTGCGTGCACTGAGCGCATTACATGCACCGAGCACGCATTGCCCGCACTGATCACGCGTCCTGGCCCTCAAGCCCAGGCGCAGACACCAAATGCTGGGGCAAACACGGTGTGACGCGCACCCACTCAGGGCCAGGCTTCCGCAGGGACACCCTGTCACCTCCTCTGCCACCACCATCTCCGCCACCAACGTGTCTCCGAGGAATCCTGCAGGTTCTCGCTGCCCAAAGGGTGTCCCCAAGAGGTGGGACCCAGACCCAGCTGAAGGGCTCAGCCATGGGTGCCCTACAGGACACCCAAGCCCAGCTGGCAGAAACGGCCATTAAGGGAAGCTCGGCTGGTGGGGGGGCTGAGGAGAACTTGCCTGGGTCATTGAATGGGGCAGGGAGAGGGTTGGGGGGGGTCCTGGGGGAGGAAAGGATGGGGAGGACAGATGGACAAAGGCATGAGTGGAGGGACAGGGAGGCTGCTGAGGGGTGGGTGGGCGGGTGGATGGATGGGTGGAGGGAGGGATGGAGAGATGGGTGGTGGGATGGGTGGAGGGATAGAGGGAGGGATGGGTGGAAGGGTGGTGGGATGGATGGATGGATGGATGGATGGATGGATGGATGGATGGATGGGTGGTGGGAGGGAGGGATGGATGGAGGAAGGGATGAATGGAAGGGTGGTGGGATGGACGGATGGATGGATGGATGGATGGGTGGATGGATGGGTGGTGGGATGGAGGGAGGGATGGATGGAGGAAGGGATGAATGGAGGGAGGGAGGGAGGGAGGGAGAGAGGGAGAGAGGAAGGTACAGATGAGGGGACAATGGATGGACAGATGAATGGATGGATGGATGGATGGATGGATGGATGGATGGATGGATGGATGAATGGATGGATGGGGGAGGGATGGATGGGTTGTAGGATGAATGAGGGAATGGATACGGGGGTGTATGGGGAGATGGATGGACAGAGGATGGATGGATTGATGGATGGATGAGGGGATGGATGGAAGGAGGGAGGGAGGGATAGGTGGAGGGAGGGATGGAAGAATAAGTGAGTGGGTAGATGGATGGGTGGATGGATGGGGAGATGAATGGACGGATGGATGGATGGATGGATGGATGGATGGATGGATGGAGGAACAGGTGAGTGGATGGATGGAGGGAGGGATGGATGGGTTGTGGAATGGATGGGGGGATGGATGGGGAGATGGATGGATGGAGGGAGGGAGGGAGGGATGGATGGATGGATGGATGGATGGATGGATGGATGGACCGGAGGGTGGATGGATGGATGGACGGATGGATGGATGGATGGATGGATGGATGGATGGATGGATGGAGGAACAGGTGAGTGGATGGATGGAGGGAGGGATGGATGGGTTGTGGAATGGATAGGGGGATGGATGGGGAGATGGATGGATGGATGGATGGGGGTTGATGAGTATCTGGACGAAGTCGAGCGCTGATGGCATTTCATGGCTCATGGCTGTGGTTTGGTGTCAGGTCCCCGTTCCCCTGCCTGCAGGGTGCTCTGCCTGCAGAGCCCTGGCCACCAGCAGCCCCATGGGACCCCCTGGCGCACCAGAAAGGGACAGGGGCCATGGAGCCGGGGGTGGCAGGAGCTTTTCCCCTCTTCCCCGACACCCAGGTCCTCGCCCAGGCACAGCAACGAGGGGCCCAAGCCCCACACAGATGAGGCCAGGGCTTGTGTGGGGCTGGTGTCGGGAGGCGGTGGGGACATGGGGGGGGTCTCCTCTCCATCTCCATCTCGGCGGTTCCACCACACTTTGCTGGTGGTGCCGCCAGCGCCGCCGCCGCCGCCGCAAACCCGCAGCCCCGGCAGCGCCTGCGGGTGATTGACAGCCCTCTCCCACGCATGACTCACCGCCTGGCCCCCCCGGGGGGCTCAGCAGCAGGAGGGGGCGGTGGGACACCCACCCAGGGCCACCGCAGGCAGCTCAGTGGGCGAGCGATGCTCCCAGCGCTGCGGTCGCACCCTCTTGCCTACCGCTGCCCACACAGACCCCCGCGTCTCTGCATCCCCGCATCCCCGCACCCCTGCATCCCCGCATCCTTGCATCCCCGCACCCCTGCATCCCCGCATCCTTGCATCTCCGCATCCCTGCATTCCCGCATCCCTGCATCCCTGCATCCCTTCATTCTCACATCTCCACATCCCTGCATCTCTGCATCCCCACATCTCTGCATCCCTGCATTCTTGCATCCCTGCATTCTTGCATCCCTGCATTCCTGCATCTCCGCATCCCCACATTCCTGCATCCCCGCATTCCTGCACCCCTGCATCTCTGCATCCCCACTTCTCCACATCCCCGCATCTCTGCATCCCCGCATCCCCACATCTCTGCATCCCCACATCCCTGCATTCCCACATCTCCGCATTCCCGCATCCCCGCACCTCTGCATCCCCACATCCCTGCATTCTCACATCTCCGCATTCCTGCATCTCTGCATCCCTACATCCCTGCGTCCCTGTATCCCTGCATCCCTGCACCCCCGCATCCCTGCACCCCCACATCCCTGCAACCCTGCATCCGCACATCGCTGCATCCCTGCATCCCTGGGTACCGGGCAGAGGGACCAGGCCACCTCCTGCAGGCCCAGGCTGAGCTCCAAGGACATTCCCAGCAGGGATGGCTGCCAGGAAGGGTTTTCATGGCACGGGCCAAGGTGGCGGACACCGGGGACTCCCCTGGGTGGCACCCAGCGCCCTGCGCCAGCCCCGCGATGCCACGGGAAGGTGGGAGCAGGCTAGGGAGGGGGGGACTGCAAACGCTTGCCCCCCGGAGCCACCTTCCATCATCCGGTGCTGGCACAGCATCCCGGCTCAGCAGAGGAGGGGGACCATCGGACCAGGGTGTCACCGCTCCGTCCCCGGAAAGCGGCTTGGCAGCTCGCTGCCCGCTCCGTGGCATCACCCATGGGCTCGCCAGCCCCCGCTTGTCCCCCGCCACCCCCTCCCCTCCCCGCGGGCAGCAGAGACCTGGACACCTCCACGCCGTTACCCCAAAAACCTTTAATATCACCGAGAGGCGGCAGCGGGGAGCGGGGGCAGCTCCTGCCACCCCTCACCCTGTGTGTCCCCCCCCAACTCCAGCACAGGCTGGAGCCAGGGATGGGGGGGGGGGGGCGGGCAGAGGCCGGATTCACCCCCTCTCCCCGATGTGGAGGGACGCAGAGGCTCTTGTCACCCTGCCATGGGGACCCTGGGGATGGGGCACCCCCTCCCCGGGAGGGACGGGAGCATCCTGATGCCGGTTCCGAGCATCCCACGGGAAGGGCTGCTGCCGCCTGCCTTTGTGGGTTTAAAGGAAAGAGATTTAAAAATAGAGGGAGGAAGAGGAGGAGGTGGAGGAGGAGGAGGAGGAGGAAGAGCCCCCGGCCCAAAAGCAGGCAGGGTGTGGGCTCGGGTGGGCTGGCACTGCCTGGTCCCCGTGGGCTGCCCGGCCGTGGCTCCCGGGACCCGTTCCGCCGTCGAGTGGGTGGCCTGGCTACCATTTCCCCCCCTTCCTGGTCGCCCGTGGGTCACCGTGGGGGGAGACGAGAGGGTCCGGCGGAGGCCGCGGAGCCGGCAGGACCCCCGGCGGGTGGCGGGGTGCGGAGCTGGCGCGGGTCCCCCAGGGCTGCCCCGCTGGCGGACGAACCTGCGGCACAAGGGGAGAGCAAAGGGTCAGCCAAGGGGACCCCCCGCCCCCCCCGCAGGGGGACACGGCGGGGGGACACAACCGTGCGTGCATGCGTGTGCCTGTGTCCCCAAGGCGGGGTGGCAATGGGACAGCCACCTCGGAGCGTGCTGGGATGGGGGTGCAGGCAGGGATGGGGATGATGATGATGGGGATGGGGGTGCCGGCAGGTACGATGATGATGATGATGATGATGATGATGATGATGATGATGATGATGATGGGGATGATGGGGATGGGGCAGGGGGTGCAGTCAGGGATGATGATGATGATGATTGGGATGAGGATGGGGATTAGGATGGGGGTGCAGGCAGGGATTATGATGATGATGATGATGGGGATGGGGATGGGGCAGGGGTGCAGGCAGGGAGGGGGCTGAGATGGGGGTGCAGGCAGGGATGGGGATGGGGCAGGGGTGCAGGCAGGGATGATGATGATGATGGTGATGATGATGATGGGAATGGGGATGGGGGTGCAGGCAGGGATGATGGTGATGATGATGGGGATGGGGACTGGGATGGGGGGTGCAGGCAGGGATGATGGTGATGACGACGACGATGACAGGGATGGGGGTGCAGGCAGGGAGGGGCTGGGATGGGGTGCAGGCAGGGATGATGATGATGATGATGATGATGATGATGATGATGATGACGGGGATGGGGGTGCAGGCAGGGAGGGGCTGGGATGGGGGTGCAGGCAGGGATGATGATGATGATGATGATGATGATGATGATGATGGGGATGGGGGTGGCAGGCAGGGAGGGGCTGGGATGGGGGCGCAGGCAGGGATGATGATGATGATGGGAATGGGGATGGGGGTGCACGCGGGGATGATGATGATGACGACAATGATTATGATGATGGTGATAGGGATGGGGATGGGGGTGCAGTCAGGGGTGATGATGATGATGATGATGATGATGATGATGATGATGATGATGGGGATGGGGGTGCAGGCAGGGATGATGGTGATGATGACGGGGATGAGGCAGGGGGTGAAGGCAGGGAGGGTGGCAACACTCACCTGGCGTGTCAGGCCTCCTGCTCAGACGTTTCGCAGGAGCTGGGGACAGAGAGCAGAAAGGTCCCCGTGAGTCCCCGGCATCCCCCGCGTTGGGGCATCAAAGGGGGATGGCCTCCTTGGCCACCAGGGCACATTGCTGACTCGTGGGCAACCTGTTGCCCACCAGGACTCCCAGGTCCCTCTCTGCAGAGCTGCTCTCCAGCAGGTCAGCCCCAACCTGTCCTGGTGCGGGGGGTTGTTCCTCCCCAGGGGCAGGACCCTACACTTGCCCGTGTTGAACTCCATCGGGTTCCTCTCCACCCAACTCTCCACCTGCCCAGGTCTGGCTGGATGGTGGCACGGCCTTCTGGGGTGTCACCCACCCCTCCCGGCTTTGCTACCAAACTTCGTTAAATCAATAAATATATGGCTATCAATAAACATATCGCTATCAATAAACGTAGCACTGCATCTCTCTGCCCACGACACTTACCCATGAGGGTGCCAACGGCAGTGCCACCAGCCCTGCTGAAGTCATGGTAGCCAACGTCCCTGCTGTCCCCCCCCCACAAAACATCCCTGCTGGCCCCCCACACCGTCCCTGCTGGCTCCCCAACACACCCATCCCTGCTGTCCCCACACCCCGTCCCTGCTGTCCCCCCCCACCAAAAACGTCCCTGCTGTCCCCACAAAACGTCCTGCTGTTCCCACACTGCCCCTGCTGTCCCCCTCCAACAAACATCCCTGCTGTGTCCCCCACACACCGTCCCTGCTGTCCCCCCCCCCCCCCCCCCCCACACACACAATGTCCCTGCTGTCCCCACACAGCCCCCGCCAAGCGCAGCCTCCCAGCAAAGCCCGGAGGAGCCTCCTTGCTGCCCCCCCCCCCCCCCCCCAATTATAAACCTGAGCCTGGGAGGGGGTCCTGGGGCATACCCAGCACTGGGGGCACCGGGGCAGTGACGGTACCACTGTGGGACACCCCCCCGGCAATGACAGTGCCACCGGTGGGACCCCCCCCCCCCCCGCACAACGCCCTCCTCAGGTTTATAACAGCAAGGCTGCGACACCCAGGGCCAGCACCGGCGTGACGGGGGGGTGGGGGGGGTGCCCGGTATGTGACAGCCCCCCGGGAGGGACAGCTGTCGCACAGACAGACAGACAGACAGACAGCAGGACAAGGCGGGGGGGGGCGATTTGTCACCGGGGGTGGGGGGTGGGGGGGTGTTTCGGAGAAATCACCCTTGTTAATGGGGAATTCGGGAGCCGGGCAGCATCCTCTCTTCTTGCATCACACGGTTTGGGACACCCCCCACAGCCGGGAGACAATCCCCCCCTCCCCCCCCCCCCCCGCCCCAGGCCAGACAGGGCACCCAAAAATCATCCACCCCCACAAAGGATCATCCACACACCCCCCCCCAGCTCTCTCCGGGTGGCCGGAGGCTGATGCTGGTACATAAGGAAGGGGAGGAGGGATGCGTGTGTTTGTGTCCCCCCACCCCTTTCCCCAGGTTTGGGGACCGGGATGTCCCACCCCGGCGTGGTGATGCAGGCCAGATGCGGGACACCCCCGCAAGCCACGGACGTTGTGTCCCCCCGCCCCCGCCACGCCGTGTCACTCACGGTTAGGGGGTCAGTAGCGCAAGCGGCCACACTGTTCCTCATCTCGCTCTCGCTGCCCCGCAGCGGATGAGGGAGACGGTACCAACCTGGCGTCCTGCGGCGACCGCGACGCCCGCGTCTTGCACCGCTCCGAGGCCACAGGGCCCCGCCGTTCTGGGGACGAGAGGGTTTTGGTCCTCGGCCAACCCCCGGGGGACATCTCCTTCCTCTCCCCCCCCCGACCCCCGCCGGGATGCGGGTATTTCGGATGCTTGCTACCCCTAACGGTTCCTGCTAGCCAAGCATCCCTCTGGGCGGACCTGGAACGGGCATCCCTTCCCTACCTGAACATGGAGGAGGTGCAAACCACTCCCGCAGGTCGGCTGGGTGGTCACAGCACAGGTACCTGTGGGGACACGTGTCAGCGGCCGGTGGGGACGGCGGGGTGCAGCGGGAGGGACACGGGACAGCCGGCTGCTCCAGCCACCGCTGGGGACGACGCCGCCCCGAGACGCTGAGGTCTCGCAGAGCCCAGGGGACCGAAGGGGACAAGTCAGGCAGCCCGGTGGCATCTTGAGCGGGTCCGTGGGTGCCCATAGAACTCCCCAGCCCCGGCGGCGGGTCCCTCTGTCCCCAGTGTGTCCCCGTGTCCCCAGCCCTGCCCCTCACCATTGCTGCTTCTCGTGCTCGTTCTCGTAGAAGACGGTGAAGCCCCAGCTGGAGGGGGGGAGAAGGAAAAACGCGACGGGGGCCGATGGCACACACTGCCCTGCCATTGCGACAGTGCTCCGGGGGGGCAAAACAACCCCCCCCATCCCTGCGACCCACCCCCCCCACTAGTTCCTGCGAACCCCCCCACTCCTCCAACCACCCCACTCGCCGTCCTCCTCCTTGCGAGTCACCTCCATGCGAGCCACCCTTGCGGTCCCCCCCCCAGCCCTGAGACACCCCCCCCCCGCCTGGCAACCCCCCCAAGACTGAGACCTCCCCCAGCCCCACAATCCCCCCCCCAGCCCTGAAACCCTCCCAGCCCTGCAAACCCCCCCCCAGCCCCGCAACACCCCAGCTCTGCAACACCCCCCACACTGTAACCCCCCCAGCCCTGCAAAACCCCCAGCCCTGCAAACCCCCCCCCCAACACTGTAACCCCCCCCTCAGTCCTGCAACCCCTCCCAATACTGCAGACCCCCCCAGCCCTGCAACCCCACAACCCTGCAAACCCCCAGCTCTGCAACGCCCCCCACACTGTAAACCCCCGGCCCTTCGACCCCTCCAGCTCTGCAACCCCCCCAGCCAGGCAACCCCCCCCCTGCCCTACAATCCCCCCCAACACTGTAACTCCCTCCAGGTCTGCAACCCCCCCTAATATTGTAACCCTCCCCCAGCCCTCTAACCCCCCCCAAGGCCTGCAAGCCCCCAGCCCTGCAAACCCCCCCCAGCCCTGCAAATCCCCAGCCCTGCAACCCCCACCCCAATACTGCAACCCCCCCCCCAGCCCTGCGACCCCCCCAACACTGTAACCCCCCCAGCCCTGCAATCCCCCCCACTCTGCAACCCCCCCAATAATGTAACCCCCCCAGCCCTGGAAACCCCCAGCCCCGCAACCCCCTCAGCTCTGCAACCCCCACCCCAATACTGCAACCCCCCCAGCCCTCCAGCCCTGCGACCCCCCCAACACTGTAACCGCCCCAGCCCTGCAACCCCCCCAGTCCTGCAGCTCCCCCCCCAATATTGCAACCCCCCCAGCCCTGCGACCCCCCCAACACTGTAACCCCCCCAGCCCTGCAACCCCCCCAGCCCTGCAACCCCCCAGCTCTGCAACCCCCACCCCAATACTGCAACCCCCCCCCAGCCCTGATGCCCTCGCAGTCCCCGAGACCTGCGGCCGCACTGCCCGGCCCCAGGGTGCCCACCCAACCCCCGGGGGGGGACGTGTTTCCTGCCCCCGCAGGGGATTTGGAGCCCCCCAGCAGGGCTGCGCGGCTCATCGCACGCTCACAGGCGCACGCTGACACGCACACGCACGCTGAGGTGCACGCACCCGCGCGCATTGCATGCGCACACCCGCACGCGTACACTCGCACACGCATGTACATGTATGCACACGCCCACAGCGCGTGTACAAAGCGTGCTGACACGCACACGCACGCGTGCACACACATATAGAGATGCACAAACACGCACACACGCACACAGCTCCCCGGCATGCACGCACACACACGCGCACACATGCACATAAGCGTCTGCACATGCACACACAGGGACGCAACTCGCTGTCGTGCACGCACACACATGCACACGCATACACACGTGTGCAAAACTTCCTTACACACACACACGCCCGCGCACTCATCTACACACGCATGTACGCACATACTGACACACATGCACACGCACGGCTGTGGACACACGTGCACACACACATCTACACATGCACAACTTGTCGACGCACATGCACACAGACACACACACACAAGCCCGTGCACTCATGTGAACACGCATGCACACGCATACCGACATGCGTGCACACACACACACATGCATATGCATATACACATGCACACACACAGCTACACATGCACACACACAGCTACACACGCACACACCCGTGCACAACTTGCTGAATGCAGGCACACACCCACTTATACACACACACCCCCGTGCACTCCTGTGCACACGCATGCGCACACAATACCGACGTGCGTGCACACGCACAAGCACTGACACACGTGCACACGGGCACGCACACGGGCACGACTCGCTGACATGCTCGCACACACACACATATACACACGCCTGTGCGCTGACATGCATGCACCCACACACGCATGCACTGACGTGCGTGCACGCACGCATCTACACACGCACACACGTGCACAACACGTTGACATGCACGCGCACACGCACATGCCCATGGACTAATATGCACACGCATGCACACGCACACTGACACACACACACACGCGTGCACACACGACCTGCTGACACGCACGCACACGCACAGACACTGGCATGCGCGCACGCACACGTATACACATGCACACGCACACACGTGCGCAAGTTGCTGACATGCACGCGCACACGCACGCCCATGCACTCATGTGCACATGCATGCACGCACATACTGACACACATGCACACGCACGGCTGTGGACACGTGTGCACACACACATCTACACATGCACAACTTGTCGACGCACATGCACATGCACACACCCACACCCACACAAGCCCGTGCACTCATGTGAACACGCATGCACACGCATACCGACATGCATGCACACACACATGCACACACACACCTACACACGCACACACGCGTGCACAACTTGCTGAATGCAGGCACACACCCACATATACACACACACCCCCGTGCTCTCCTGTGCACACGCATGCGCACACAATACCGACGTGCGTGCACACGCACAGACCCTGACACGCACGCACACGGGCACGCACACGGGCACGACTCGCTGACATGCACGCACACACACGCATATACACACGCCCGTGTGCTGACATGCATGCACCCACACACGCATGCACTGACGTGCGTGCACGCACGCATCTACACACGCGCATGCACACACGTGCGCAACACGTTGACATGCACACGCACATGCCCATGGACTAATATGCACATGCATGCACACGCACACTGACACACACACACACGCATGCACACACGGCCTGCTGACACGCACGCACACGCACAGACACTGGCATGCGCGCATGCACACGTATACACATGCACACGCACACACGTGCGCAAGTCGCTGACATGCACGCGCACACGCATGCCCATGCACTCATGTGCACACGCATGCACGCACATACTGACACACATGAACACGCACGGCTGTGGACATGCATGCACACACACATCTACACATGCACAACTTGTCGACGCACATGCACACACCCACACACACACAAGCCCGTGCACTCATGTGAACACGCATGCACACGCATACCGACATGCATGCACACACACACACATGCATATACACATGCACACACACACCTACACACGCACACACGCGTGCACAACTTGCTGAATGCAGGCACACACCCACATATACACACACACCCCCGTGCACTCCTGTGCACACGCATGCGCACACAATACCGACGTGCGTGCACACGCACAAGCACTGACACACGTGCACACGGGCACGCACACGGGCACGACTCGCTGACATGCACGCACACACACGCACACACACGCATATACACATGCCCGTGCGCTGACATGCATGCACCCACACACGCATGCACTGACGTGCGTGCACGCACACATCTACACACGCACACACATGCACAACACGTTGACATGCACACGCACACGCACATGCCCATGGACTAATATGCACATGCATGCACACGCACACTGACACACACACACGTGCCCATGCGCTCGTGTGCACACGCGTGCCCACACGGCCTGCTGACACGCACGCACACGCACAGACACTGGCATGCGCGCACGCACACGTATACACATGCACACGCACACACGTGCGCAACTCACCGACACGCACATGCACAACACATGCGCATACACACGCGCCCGTGCGCTGACATGCATGCACCCACACACGCACGCACTGACGTGCGTGCACGCACACGCACATGCACGCACACGCACACGCACACGTGCACAACCTGCTGACGCGCACACGTGCGCCCTTGCACTCCCACACACGCACACGCGCACTGACCCGCGTGCACACGGACGCCGACACGCACGCGCGCGCTTAGGCAGGCGCGTGGCCACACACTCCCACGTACGCGCCCTCCCACGCGTGCGCACACTCACACGCACACTCACACTCACACTCACACTCGTGTCCCAGCCGCTGGCCGCGGCAGGGGAGGGGACAGGGCTGTCGCCAGCCCCGCAGCTGGCAGCGGGCGGCGGCAGCGTCCTGCGAGGCTGCTCTGACACCTGGCGGCAGCAGGCGCGGGCAGCAGGAGACGTGTCCCGCAGCCGCAGCTGTCCCCGTCCCATCCCCATCTCCATCCGTGTCCCTGGCCCCGTCCCTTATCCCTTAACCCCATCCTCATCCCTGTTCCGGTCCCGTTCCCATCGCTGTCCCTGTCCCATCCCCGTCTCCATACCTGTCCCCATCTCCGTCTCTATCCTATCCCCGACCTCATCTCCATCCCTGTCCCTGTCCCCATCCCCATCCCTATGTCCGTCCTCATCCCTGTCCCCACCCCCATCGCCATCCCTGGCCCTGGCCCTGTCCCCAGCCCTATCCCTGTCCCCTTCCTCATCCCTGTCCCCATCCCCAGCCCTATCCCTGTCCCCATCCTCATCCTGTCCCCACCCCCATCTCCGTCCCTGCCCTGGCCCTGTCCCCAGCCCTATCCCTGTCCCTTCCTCATCCCTGTCCCCATCCCCATCCCTGTCCCTGTCCTCATCCCCATCCCGATCCCTATCCCATCCCTATCCCCATCCCCGTCCTTACCCCTGTCTCCATCCCCAATTCCATCCCTGTCCCCATGTCTATCTCCATCCCTGTCCCCATCTCCATCCCTGTCCCTGTCCTCATCCCTGTCCCCCTCTCCATCTTCATCCCCAGCCTCGTCCCCATCCCATCCCGTCCCCAGCCCTGTCCCTGCCCCTGTCCCAGCCCTGTCCCCATCCTCATCCTCATCCCTGTCGCCATCCTCATCCTCATCCCTGTCCCTGTCCATGTCTCCGTCCCTGTCCCTATCCTTGTCCCCATCCCTATCCTTGTCCCATCTCCACCCTTGTCCCTATCTCCATTATCACCTCCATCGTCGTCCCCATCCCATCCCATCCCTGTCCCCATCCCATCCCTGTCCCTGTCCTCATCCCTGTCCCCATCCCATCCCATCCCATCCCTGTCCCCATCCCATCCCTGTCCCCAGCCCCAGCCCCGTCCCCATCTCATCCCTGTCCCATCCCTGTCCCCATCCCCAGCCCATCCCGTCCCCAGCCCATCCCTGTCTCCATCCCCAGCCCTGTCCCCGTCCCCATCCCATCCCTGTCCCTGTCCCCATCCCTGTCCCCACGTCCCCGCGTCGCCTCTCACCACGTCGGGGGCCGGAGCTTCTTCTTGATGCCCAGGTAGACCTTCAGGTTCCTGACGGGCCACTCCTTCTCCGGCTTGTGACTCTGGGGACAGAGGGACCCACACCGCGTTGGGGACCCTTCGCCACCGGGCCCCCCCTCCCCGGCAGGGAGGAGAAGCCGTAGGGCTGCGGTGACGGGGACGGGGCAGAGCCACCACCCGTGGCAGAGGGATGCGGGACGTGTCCCTGCGGCGGCGTCCCCCCGACGCGGTGCCAGCCGCCGTCGGAGCGGGGACCAGCGCTGGCACGTTGTGACGGGGTCTCGAGAGCCTGGCACCGGACGTCCCCCACGGGGACACCCATGTCATACCCATCCTCAGCATCACGGACGGGCCACCGGTGGCCCCAGACCGTGTCCCCAAATGTCACCCCGCCGGCACGGCACGGCTGAAGGCGGCTGCCCCCGGCGTCACCCGCCGCCAGCAGACGTTTGGAAGGGGCAAAGCCCCCCTCTCACCCAGGCCCGCCCCCCCCGCCTCGCCATGCCGCACGAGCCATGCTCCGGCAGCGGGTGACACCATGGGGACCCCTCCTGGTATGTCCCCGTCCCCGTCCCCCCCCCCAGCCTGCTGTTGGCGTGCAAGCGGCGCGACTTACAAGAGCCCGATCCAATGCCCGCGGGATGGGGGGGCCCCATCCCCTTCCCCGGCCGTGGCACCCCCACATCGGGGCACTCTGGGGGGGGCTGGCGGCGCGGGGGGGGGGGGGGGCGGGGGGGGCGGCTGTTTCAGGCCCGCAGCACCCCACGGCCTGAGGCTGCGGCGATGGGCTACGGGATTGGATTTGGGATAGCCCCCGGGCAGCCTTGTAAGGGCAGAGGGCGCGGGGCCCCCCCTGCGCCCCACTGAGCCCCCCCGCGCCCCACTGAGCCCCCTGGCTCCTCTACTCACCGTCTCCGCGGGGGGGCCGCGCTGCCGCAGGCTCTGTGACACAGAGGAGGGGGGTTAAAGCGGCCGGGGTGGGGGGGGGAGAGGGGGGCACCCCCCCACGGACCCCAGGCTGCTGGCCGTGGGCAGGGGATGGGGGGTGGCAGCGGTGTGAAAGCAGGGGGGGCGGGGAGAAGATGTCCCCAGGTGGGACGCTGGTGTCCCCCCCCTCGCGCCCCTGCACGGCCTCAGAGCCGGCTGCGGGGCTGATCTGGGCACCATCCCCGTCTGGGGGTGACCGCGCTGTGGGGGGCAGCCCACGGCTGCCTGCCATGCCAGCCCCACGGCTGCCTGCACTGCCTGTGCCATGCCAGCCCATGGCCGCCTGCAGTGCCAGCCCCACAGCTGCCTGCTGGGCCTGTGCCATGCCAGCCCCACGGCTGCCTGCAATCCTGTGCCATGCCAGCCCCATGGCCACCTGCAGTGCCAGCCCCACAGCTGCCTGCCATCCCGTGTGATGCCAGCCCCATGGCTGCCTGTGATGCCTGTGTGATGCCAGCCCCATGGCTGCCTGCACTGCTGGGGTCAGCCCCATGGCTGCCTGCAATCCTGTGCCATGCCAGCCCCATGGCTGCCTGCATTGCCTCTATGATGCCAGCCCCACTGCTGCCCGCCCCATGGCTGCCTGCAGTGCCTGTGCCATGCCAGCTCCATCACTGCCTGCAGTGCCAGCCCCATGGCTGCCTACACCGCTGGGGTCAGCCCCATAGCTGCCTGCAGTCCTGTGCCATGCCAGCCCCGTGGCTGCCTGCAATGCTTGTGTGATGCCAGCCCCATGGCAGTCTGCAGTGCCAGCCCATCACTGCCAGTGATGCCAGCCCCACGGCTGCCAGCAATCCTGTGTGATGCCAGCCCCATGGCTGCTTGAAATGCCAGCCCCACCACCGCCTGCAGTGCCAGCCCCATGGCTGCCTGCACTGCTTGTGCCATGCCAGCCCCACAGCTGCCTGCACTGCTCTGTGATGCCAGCCCCATCGCTGCCAGCCCCATGGCTGCCTGCAGGGCCTGTGCCATGCCAGCCCCATCACTGCCTGCAGTGCCAGCCCCACAGCTGCCTGCCATCCCATGTGATGCCAGCCCCATGGCTGCCTGCAATGCTGGGGTCAGCCCCATAGCTGCCTGCATTGCCTCTGTGATGCCAGCCCCATCGCTGCCAGCCCCATGGCTGCCTGCAGTCCTGTGCCATGCCAGCCCCACGGCTGCCTGCACTGCCTCTGTGATGCCAGCCCCATTGCTGCCAGCCCCATGGCTGCCTGCAGGGCCTGTGCCATGCCAGCCCCATCACTGCCTGCAGTGCCAGCCCCATGGCTGCCCGCAGTCCGTGCCATGCCAGCCTACGTGGGTCCCACATCCGGGGAGGGGAAGGGGAAGGGGAAGGGGAAGGGGAAGGGGAAGGGGAAGGGAAGGGGAAGGGGAAGGGGAAGGGGAAGGGGAAGGGGAAGGGGAAGGGGAAGGGGAAGGGGAAGGGGAAGGGAAAGGGGAAGGGGAAGGGGAAGGAAGGGAAGGGAAGGGAAGGGAAGGAAGGGAAGGGAAGGGAAGGGAAGGGGAAGGGAAGGGAAGGGAAGGGAAGGGAAGGGAAGGGAAGGGAAGGGAAGGGAAGGGAAGGGGAAGGGGAAGGGGAAGGGGAAGGGAAGGGGAAGGGGAAGGGGAAGGGGGAAGGGGAAGGGAAGGGGAAGGGAAGGGGGGGCTCACCCGCACTTCCTTGTAGAGGCGCAGGCAGGTGTGGTTGAGGATGAAGTAGCGGTCGTGGAAGCCGGTGCTCAGGCCCAGCCCCAGCAGGTTCCTCTCCTCCCGAAACTTCATCATGCCGTGCTTGCAGTCGCCCACTCTGCTGGCTGGGGGCACACGCCTGAGCGGCTCCGGCCCCCCAGGGGGGTCAGGCCCCCCCAGGAAGGGTCCCGTGGGGCGATAGCAAGGGAACACCCCCCACCCTCACCACCATGGCGGGCTGCTGCCTGCTCCCAGCCCAGGCAGGGCAGGCAGGACCATGTCCCCCCCCTGCGCCCAGCCATGACCCCATATGGGGGGTCCCAGCCACGCGCTAACTGGGCTGGTGCTGG
Organism: Chroicocephalus ridibundus; assembly: GCF_963924245.1. Lineage (NCBI taxonomy): Eukaryota > Metazoa > Chordata > Aves > Charadriiformes > Laridae > Chroicocephalus > Chroicocephalus ridibundus. Next base: position 9,780,419 of record NC_086284.1, read on the forward strand.
GAACACCACCAGCGGGAGGCAGCCAGGGGATGGCTGATCCCGGGGGGTTTCTCTGCAGGGTCGGCAGGACAGGGAGCATCCTGCCCACCCCGTGCTGGCAGGGAGGCGACGCTGGATCCATCCCCATCCCCATCCCGTCCCCATCTCCATCCCATCCTGTCCCCATCCCATCCCACCTTATCCCCATTCCATCCCTATCCCATCCCATCCCATCCCATCCCACTCCAGCTCATCCCCATCCCATCCCCATCCCATCCTATCACATCCCATCCCCATCCCACCTTATCCCCATTCCATCCCTATCCATCCCATCCCATCCCCATCCCACTCCAGCTCATCCCCATCCCATCCCCATCCCATCCTATCACATCCCATCCCCATCCCATACCTGTCCCATCCCATCCCATCCCCATCCCACTCCATCCCATCTCCATCCCCATCCCATCCCATCCCCATTCCACCCCATCCCATCCCATCCCCATCTATCCGATGCCATCCTCATCCTATCCTATCCCTATCCATCCCATCCCCATCCCCATCCCATCCTATTCCCATCCCCATCCCATCCCGTCCCCACCCCAACCCATCTTATTCCACCCCATGCCCATCCTATCCCATCCCCGTTCCAACCCATCCCTGTCCCCATCCCATCCCCATCCCCATCCCATCCTATTCCCATCTCCATGCCCATCCCATCCCCATCCCACTTTCCACTCCATCCCATCCCCATCCCATCCCTGTCCCATCCCATCTCCATCCCCATCCCATCCCCATCCCCATCCCCATCCCCATCCCCATCCCCATCCCATCCCGTCCCCATCCCGCTCCATCC